>NW_018128150.1:2479206-2499229 GCF_001952655.1 Monopterus albus | reverse complement strand
GCTGAGGCTACAGTTATACACATCATAATAATAATATTGAACACCCTGTCTGCTGACAGTCATCAACTCTTCTCTCTGGTAGCCTTGACCAGATTAACTGAACAGTAGGTGTGTTTGGTGGGAATTCAGCCTAAACCCAGTTCGATGCTCACACTACACTTGTTGACCTGTAATTTAATCCAGGTGGGAGGCAGCAGGCCCACAGGAAAAGTGACATGACATTGCAAGTGAGTGCTTGGACTCACAGGAATCAGTGAGGCTCCTGACATTTAAAGCTTGTATCAATCAGCTGCTAAGTAGAAAATCTATAGGAAGTCAGAATGACATGCCACTTTATTATTAATGTATTTCTATGATCAATTTCCTCAATGAGTTGATGGCATGTTGTGACACCTTGGCTGAACCATGAGGCCTTGCCAAGCTGATCAGTTACACTAAGCATGATCAAGTGCACATGTTTCAGTGTATGCTGCTCACAGGGCTTGATTTCATGGCAGGGCAGTTGTACATAAACTGTAGAGACAGGACAATGAGGAATTCAAAGTTAAAGGCAGAAGCCACTTTGTTGCAGCTCTCCAGTCATTGTCAGTCTGTGATAAGTACTATAGTTATGTAGCAATGCTGTGTCAGATTTTTCATAAGCAGTTAATCCATTGATTCATTCCTGTATACAAATGCAAATTATGAGACATATATAACATAATATATAACACCTCAGAGCTTTCTGCTATTTTAAGTGCTCAAAAATCTGTGCTATTTAACTGAACTGAAATGATATGATTATTGCCATGCACAACCCATAGACACTGCCTGTATTCATCTGTAGACCCACATAAATAACTGCAAACGTAGCACTTTTTATTCTAGATGCCCCGAGTTGAGGAAACAGCAGTTGTCAGTTGTCCCCGATGGTTAGAGCCATTGGTGTGGGTTGGCACCGCAGATGGCTGCCTCCGTTCTGTACAACAAACAAATTCCTTGTGTGTAACATACTCAGCCAAATAAAGGTGATTATCTACCATGTCCACTGTGGACAGTTGAAAAATAATACATTTTAATGAGGTGCCCCCTGAACCTGTTCAAAGACATTTATGAATATCAGAATTCAACAGTGCTGTGTTTTGGCTAAATTATTTATTTAAGCTTAATGAGTGTAAAATAAAGACTTAGCATAAATTCTGAGAGTAATTACATATTTATTCCTGCAGGAAGGAGTGATCTCTGAACAGAGTGGCTAAACCAGTTTGTTGCAGGGAAGCTCAATGAACAGAATGTGAGTGCCCTTCTTATACTCAGCATACAACAAAGAAAACAGATGCTCAAGCAGATAAAGGAAACAGGATACTGGTTAAAACAGAATACAAGTTTTCTAGTTCAGCAGTCACATAAAGGCATGCTTATCACTACAAAAATGTTGACACATGCTGACACAGTCAACTGTCTAGTGTCACAAGCACACAAATAACTGCATAGAATAGCAACAGTCAATACTGCAAAAAAGGATGCTAATATAAAATTCCCATTACACTCATTAGCAGCATAATGAGACCGGTGATTTCTCTTGACTTCAGTGAAGTGAAGAAATCATTTATTTGGAACCTGAACTAGTGAAATGTTTGGCCTAAGCACTGGGCCTCACAAAGCATGGGGAGCATGACTGTTGTCCAAAATAAATCTGTCAGTATTCTGTAGCTGGCCATATGTAAAATAAATATAAAAATGTGAAATCTGCCAAATTTGGAAATTCAGATAAACACCTTGAAAATGTAAACAGTGCCTAATGCCTTTCACAGTATTAATCACCCTTATTGTAGTTCATACTTGTATCAATATTCTGTAAATTAGCTGGACTCAAGATGATTTGGCAGTGATTTCTTTTAACACCTATTATTCAGTACAGTTTTTTTCTTTCCCTTGGTGTTTTAGTTATTTATACCACTTGCCTGTTCTTTCAAAAAAGCACAAGCTGCCTGTTTGATTAATGGTGATGCTTACTAGAAGCTGTGGTGCAGGAGTTTAGCTCAGAGCTAGATGTGGAATGTATACTGCACATGAGCTGAATGTGAAGCTCATGTCCTGAGCCATTCTACTTCCATAATAAAAGAAGTTAATAATATGCATGGTTGGTTGTACTTTTCTGGAAGTAACGCATTGTATACTACTGTACAGGTGTGTGAATTTGTATGTGTTTGCCAGTGTAAATGCCGTGAGGCCAACAAGGGCCCAACTTTTTTGTCTTTGTAAGCAAGTTGTTTCATCTTTGTTGAGCAAACTAATATACTAGGTGCATGTGTCTTCTTTCTGTATCTATATAGGGCAACAAAACAGTATATTATACATATGCAGTATCAAACACAGCAACAAAAATGATGGCCTAAAAAGGCTACAGAGCTTAATATAATCCTCCCCACCACAGTCTAAATAGGGTATGATATCCACCAACACGTTTTTAGTATTATACAAACTTTATTGTTCATGCTTAATTTGCCAGTGCATTTGCTACACATTTAACTCCCTCTTAAAATGATCGGTTTGTTCAAATCTCAGTACTCATTTAGATCTCTTGTCGCATTTCATCCCATCCATCTTCCTCCACTTATCCGGAACTGGGTCGCAGGGGCATCAGTCTAAGCAGAGATGCCCAGACTTCACCCTCTCTCTAAACACCTCCCTAGGAAGGTGCCTAGGAGGCATCCAAAACAGATGCCTGAGCCACCTCTACTCTGAGCTCCTCCCGGGTGACCGAGCTCCTCACCCTATCTCTAAGGGAACGCCCCACCACCCTGCGGAGAAAGCTCATTTTGGCTGCCTGTATCCGGGATCTTGTCCTTTCGGTCATGACCCAAAGCTCATGACCATAGGTGAGAGTCGGAACGTAGATCGACCGGTAAATCAACCGGCTCCTTCTTCGACCGGCTCCTTCTTCACCAAGATGGACCAGTACATCAACCGCATTACTGCAGAAGCTGCACCGATCCGCCTGTCAATCTTCTGTCCATCCTTCCTTCACTCATGAACAAGACCCCAAATACTTAAACTCCTCCACTTGAGGCAGCAACTCCCCACGAACCCGAAGGGAACAAGCCACCCTTTTCCCACTGAGAACCATGGCCTCGGACTTGAAGGTGCTGGTTCTCATCCCAGCCGCTTCGCACTCGGCTGCAAACTGTCCCAGTGCATGGTGGAGGTCCTGGCTTGATGGAGCCAACAGGTCAACGTCATCCACAAAAAGCAGAGACAAGATCCTGTGGTCCCCAAACCGGACTCCCTCCGGCCCCTGGCTGCGCCTAGAAATTCTGTCCATAAAAACGATGAACAGAACCGGTGACAAAGGGCAGCCCTGCCGGAGTCCAACATGCACCGGAGTCTGACTTACTGCTGACTTATGTAACCTTCTATGCTGCCAACTGCTTGTTTCCTCTCTTACCTCACTGGTTTCTTGCCAAATGAAATGTTGAATTATGGACAAGAAGGGATGAAGGTGGAGGAGACAGAAGTACAACAGACTTGTAACAATCAGATTCTTCTTATGGCTTTTTATCTGTGTATAAAGTAGTAGAATTCCCAGCAAATGTACCAACTAAACAGAGATATGTGAAGTGATATGTATCAGGGGGCAGATAACTGGTGGACTCAATATACAGACACACACACTGGGAGTGGAACACAAAAGGAGATTATTGTATATACAAAAGGTCAGGTTACTGGGTGGAGGAGAGAGGGGACAGAGGCAGACCAGTTACTGGATGGGACAGACAGGCAGCATGGTGCTAGAACAGGACAGGCAGGCAACGTGGAGCTGGGGAAGAGGCAGGCAGGGTGGAGAGGGTGGTGTCAGGAAGAGCCATGAGGAGATGTGCTGCAGGCATTGTGCAAAACTGGGGAACGGAGAGCTGAACCCACAAGGCGAGTGGAGGACCGGGGAGTGCAGAGCTGGAGAGTGCAGAGCACAAAGAACAAAAACTACTTGAAACTAGAATTACCATGAAGCCATTCTACTGTATGCTTCCATGAACCAGTCAAATTCATTGGAATGGGACAGAAGTGAGGTCAGTGACCTTTGACCGCCAAAATCTAATCAGTTCATTCTTGAGTCTAAGTGGACACCTGTGCCAAATTGGAAGAAATTCCCTCAAGGTGTTCCTTATATATCACGTTCAGAATGGACCAGACAGACGGTTGGACAACCCGAAAACATAATGCCTCTGGCTGTGGAGGCATAAAAACATGTCACACTCTGGATTTGAACTGCACTCACCTGGGGGAAAATCTTGTCTTTGATGTACTTAGTCACGCAAGACAACCTCCTCCTACTGTGGCATTTTTGGCTCTATATACTACATCACCTAACTTCTTTGTTCATGTCATAATTACCATCATTTCCTAGAGGTTACCAAACTATAACATGTAACTGTTGGTCATAATAACCTGCTGGCCCAAATGACATAGAGTTGTTTTTTTTAAGATTTTCAAAAGGGGACTGTAGTGCAGGTCAGTTTGTACTTCAGTGTCCCTTCGTATCCATGCTCGTATGTACATTTGTTTTTGTTTTATGCGTTCATTCATGTGTGCATGTGGGTGCTTTAAGGCAACACAACACCTCCTCCTCCTCTGTCTGATCTTCCTGGAACAGTGGGCTAGACCCAGCAACTAGCAGTCACATCAGTAGTGCAACATGGGGTAAAAAAAAAGATTAGCACCTCTGATATTTTGCTCAGTGCCAGCTGGATGGCATCATGTTGACCTTGCTATGCTTGACAAGTCCATGAAATCACAGCTTGGCCCTGGCCTCAATGCTATAACTCCACACACCTCTCCTCGAAACACATACTACTACTGCAGCCTGACCTTGGTGGTTGTTCTTGTGGCGCTAAGCAGAAAAAGAACATGGAGTCATGTAAATCAAAGCAGTGCTGCTGGCAGTCAGGCTAGGTGAGGGAAATGGTTCATACACTGGGTGGTACTGCTGTCAGTTGCATTATATTTTTTACTTATCATACATGTAAATATTTTGCTGACCTGCAAATACCTTGGAGATGATCGTACTTGAAAAGAATTTTCCATAATGTAAGCAATTGCCATGGGTGGACACTGCTGAAGCTTTACAGCTGAAGAGACTCTGCATGGAACCCCATCAGCAAGGTGCCATAGTAAATCATGAGTTAAACTTGTGGTGGTTTGTCAGTCTAATTACGCCCCCTGTCTGCTTTTTTGTTGTTTGCAACTCTAAACTTCTGAATAATACATGGTGTCATGAGCATATAACCCCAGTTCTTGCTTCAGTCCATTGGCTTCCTATTCGTTTTAGGACTGTTTTTAAATTGTTGATGTTTGTCTATAAGGCTGTGCATGGTCTAGCACCTTCGTATATCTCTGAGCTTGTTCATTTTTATGCTCCAGAGAGGACACTTAGGTCTTCTAACTAGCTGTTCCTGGAAGTACCAGATTGAAACATTGGGGAGACCGAGCTTTTTCGGTTCGGGCTCCTATACTGTGGAATGGTCTGCCACGGGATATTAGATTTACTCCGAACCTAACTGTTTTTAGATCACTCCTTAAAACACACCTGTATTCACAGGCTTTTAGCAGCATCACCGATTAATGCATTTGTTTTTGAATATGTATTTTTGCTGTTATTTTATTGTGTAAATGTGATTTGTCTGGTTTTATTTTTATTAATTTTTATGTTTTACTGTAAAGCACCTTGTAATGTAGCTTTAGAAAGGTGCTATATAAATAAATTTTGCTTGCTTGCTAAACTAGACTAGCTGTGATTAGCCAGATGCAGATTTTTTTTTCAAGCTACACAGCCACATATACAGTTCTCTGACGAATGCAGTTGAATACTAATGTCAAATGCATCATGAAGTGATATCAGATTGTGTCAAGGTTAGTGAATGGGCCAATATGTAATCACACTGTGGTGACACAAGCACTTTCTGAAACATATGATTCAATCTTTAGTTCTCGCCTGCCATTCTAAAGGAAGCCTGACTCAACTGTCATGTACTCTAGAGTCACTCTTCAGGCTTCCATGGGGCAAAGCCGCTGACTGACAAGTATGAGAGAGGCCTTATCTGTCACCTCAGAGGCATTTCATTATAAAAATGCTTGGCTACTGCATTATCACAGGAAAGATAGTGAATGCAGCTGCCTTGAGGCTGACTGGGTAAAAAAGAGACAGGCTTTAAGATATCTTATATAACGGTTACATGTACAAAGTGAACTTGGACATAGCCATTTTTGTTTATCTTTTGTTATTCTAACCTCTTGTAACTGTAAGGTGACATGGATCTAGCTCTAATGTATCACAGGCATAAAATGGGACATGAGAAATCTAGCTTTGTACAAAGGTGTCGGTATAGTCCTCACAACTCTTCTTCTTTGAGCTGAAATACCATGTGGTGTCATAAAATGACTTGAGTGAATGGGTCCATTTTCCCACAGCAATGACAAGTCTTGTAATAGACTAGCTCTGGTGACTCAGCCTTGGAACTGATGGTGTGGATCTATGTAGTGTGACGGCTCTGACATGGTCCCAGAGCAGGGTGCTGGCTCATTTAGAAAATGCCAGCAAGGAGGGGTGGCCAGCCAGAGCTAATGACCTAGGGGAAAAGGCAATGTTTTTCCTTAGCAAGTAGGCTGACAGCATCTTGACTTGGCATATCTTGAAATACAGTCTAACTACTTTTCCTTTTGCCCCAGATACCTTAGTCACTGATGAGGAGCCACCTTCATTTTGCTATGTAATATTTACTGCAGGGTTAATTAAGGACCCTGACAAAGAAAGCATGTTTGCAACTAAAAAGAGTTGATAATGAAAAATAATTCACATTTACATATCTGCAACACCAAAAAAAATATGTGTGAGTGTTCTGATCACTAGGTGAAGACATGGTTTTGGTCTTGTTTGAATCATTTTAATGGAAATTTGTGCAGTTTTACACCAGAGATTGCCTATCAACAAAATAAAAATGTTTTATGATGCTGCTGCTTGACCAGACATTTTTAGGAATGGACATTCTAAACTCATGCTTTTAGAGCGATGATAACAACGCTACTCCCAACCCATCATTTTCTGGACTGATACTTCCAAAACTATTCAGGACAAATGCGAAAATGAACCACAACCAGAATATTTCATTCATTCAGTTCAATCCAGTTCTATTTGTACAATGCCAATTCACAAGAACAATCTTCTCAGGGCACTTTACATACAGTATTATAAGGAAAAATCCAACAAAACATCCTTGAGCAAGCACTTGGTGACAGTGAAGAGGAAAAACTCCCTTTGATGGAAAAAACCTCTGACAAACCCCGGCTCTTGCTGGGTGGCCTTTTGGCACGACCAGTTGGGGTGAGTTCATAGAGGAGAGAGAAAAGAAAAGTATCAAGACACAACAAACAAACAAACTCTGGGCAGGTTGATGTGACCGGTGACTGCTCATCAGAAACACAGCTCTGGAGCCAGGGATACCTATAGGAAGGTACAGGGAGAGAGGATATACTACGGGAGAGAGGAGACAAAGTAAATGATATGTAATGGTGGCATTTAAAAATAAAATGAAGAAGAGAGGCGGCAAGACAAAAGGGATGGTTCAATGTTTATGAAAAATACTTGTGTACTTATTGCCTTTTATTTGAGATTTAGCTGAAAAGCTTGATACCACACTCGCTCACTGTATATGAAGCTGGAGGCTGCTTATTTAGCAGTCTAGCATGTAGACTGAAAGCCTGACTGTATCCACAGTTCAAAAATCCACATGCAGAAATGACACTATGTGGTCCTAGGGAGCAATGTGATGTAACCATTTCTTGATAAACAATATCAATTTACTGACCAGTCTAGCACTTACACACAGCATTGCCCTGCTGGATTCCTGGATTCACTACTGTGACAAAACATAGGGAACTCACTGGTGTTTACCACAAAATATTTCAATTTTGTAGCAAGTTAACTCCTTGAAACACCTAGGCAGGTTGTTTCCCCTGTTGTAAGTATCTCGTTATGGTTAGTCCCCCTCGCCAGGAGGGTGAGGGAGAACTAGGGGTAGGACTCAAGATTGCTGACCCAGGTGCTAGTACAAAACAAAAGGTTTAATGTTAAACAACACAACAAAGTAACAACATAAGGGTCCAGAATACATACAAACGAAGGGGAGTGATGACGACGGAGACCAGGAACAGGTGCACACACAAACTAACGGTAGAAAAACAGGGTAAGTATCGAACAAGACATGTAGCAAAGCTGCGGAGACGAATCAAAACGATGGTCTAGTGGGAATAGAGTATGTAGCGTGATAGGAGTCAAGCCAAAACGCACAGAGACTGTCAGCGTAGCATTCCAATCGCACATACATAAGACGGCGCTGTGTGGGCACGAAGAAGGTTAATGTGTGTGTGTAGTGTAGCGCCTATGTCGTGTGAATAGAGTCAAGCCAAAACGCACAGAGACTGTCAGCGTTGCATTCCATTGGCACATACATCAAGCGGCGCTATGTTGTGTTAGGTATCAGTTAGCTAGATATGTTCTGGCGAGCCCGGAGCGTCTGCCAGAGGTTTATATATGGCGAAGGTAATCATTCGAGATGCACCCCAGCTGTGTGCGTAGACAAACCACTTACTAATTACTGGAATGCAACACAGCTGAGGTGCAGAGCCCATATGACGGAGAAAACAAAGACAAAAACGGAGGAGAGGCAGCGGCCGCCGAGCGGCCCTGACACTGATAAACTAAGGCAAGGATTTTCAACTATTTTGTGACTCAGGGACCACAATTCGGACTAAGGACTAACCCGAGGACCACTGATGCATGGTAGATAAACCAGATGGTACTGTTTTAATTCTGAAAGTCACTTTGGCTTTTATAAATGTTATATATTTGCATGAATAATATTATTCACAATCAAAAAGCAATACATGGTGTAAAAAAAAAAAAGATTCCTTCAGTGAAACAAGGCATGGTCACTTACCACCTACAATGTCTTCAAAGACCACCAGGGGGCCATGGGCCACTGGTTGAATACCCTTGAACTTAGGTAATCACCACCCACAGTAGCTTTAGCTTCATATGGTATTTAGTACACAGACATGTGTCTTCTTAAACCAGCTTTAGAAATGAAAACCTAAAAGCATATTTCTGAAGTAGCAAGGCTCAACTGTGAGTGTATGAGATCTCCCTGCAAACTCTCTGCTTTGTTAGATTTGTGGCATTGGACTGTGAGGAAAGGTACACCAGTGTCCAAACACTATTTTCTACTGGTGTAGTTGATGATCTGCTGAGAAGATTACCACTGTTGTTGTAGTAGCAGTCCACCACTAATGAGATGCAGGCACTGCGAGAGCTATGCAGATTTTTTTTATCATTGCTCATTCATGTCTGTCCATGTGAAACTTTCACTTCCATGAATGTATGTCTTGCATGTAGCATATGTGGAAATGAAAATAAACGTGAAGCCAAACTTGGATTATACCATCTATATACACTCCAGATGACAAAACTGATGCACATTTTTCATTGGCCGCACCATGCTGCTTAAAGCCATTACCTAATTACAGCTTTAGACTAGGATCATTAGACCTAAATAACTTCTCCATCATTGTAGTAATCTTTATTGGTCTGCTCACACAAGAATAATCTCCCTGCCTCTAGATCCTTTATAGCAGTACAAGCATTTTTTCTTTTTACAATGATTTATATTGTATTTATGTTGCTGTTGTACCTGTTAGTAAACAAGTGAAATTTGGTTAGTTTCTTGGCATCACTCATAGCAAAACTGTGGCAAACATGACAATGACTAATTCTGGTACTTCAGTTAAAATTAATGTACACCTTGTTCACAATAGAAAATGCCGGCCTAATATTCCATTTTGACTTTCTGACATTATTGTGTTCTGGTTTGTGCATAAAAATTTTCCTGGCAGGATGAAACACAGCTGCAGTGAAGTGCTTATAATGGTTTTAATGCAACACCATGGAAGATGCTGGGGTTAAAACAAATGAACCTGTGCATGCCAACACAATGCAATAATGTGATGATAATTAAAAAATGGAAAAGTAGGAGGAACAAATTTCTTCTTTTAGTAAAACAGCTGGGCCTAACAGTAAAATCCGCCTGCAGTTTTGGGTCAGTGAGCGTAGGTATTGACCAGCTGGGGCTGTGATTCATTTGTCGCCAACTCAGTTGCTGCTTTTTGTATTGAACAGGACCCAATCAGGGCAGATATGAATGCCAGCTGGCTGTTAGGGTATAGTCAAAAAAAAAAAAAATTAATGGATGCCAGCTGAACTGAGGCAAAGTCCAGCTCTTACTCTGATTAAACATCAGGGTCATCAAAGAGGTGGAAATCATTAGAGATAGGTTGTATTGGCCCTGTGCTTCTATTTTAAAGAAAGACATGTCAGCGCAGAGAGGTTTTGCTCCATACCAAGGATACGTTTGTTCAAGCCGAGTGAAAGGAGAATAGCTTCCAAATATGCTGAAAACATGTAGAAGAAGGTATCTGCATGTAATTTTAGGTAGAAGACATTTCACCTCTCATCCAACCATACTGGTTTTCAAACCAGTATGGCTCATTTCAAAGAGGTGCAGGTACAACCCAGGAACAGACCTGTTAGACCCAAGAGGCCACGTTCTGTAGCACAGAAAGACGGTGACAAAGAATGAGGCAAAACCAGGGTTAACATCCATTTGACATGTCAGAGTTCAAGAGCATGAAAAGCATCCAAAGAACTAAAATTTGACAAGGATGTGACTTTCTTCCTGCTAAACACATAATTACCGTAGCTGGCTAATGTTTATATGTTAGCAGTTTTTGCCCAGTTTATGTTGGGCATAACACTGCAGTCCATGTACCATTTCAGTGAGAAGTTATTAAAATATACTATCAAAGTGTACCATGAATTTTCTATTGTTTCACATGTAGCTCATGGTTATGTGTGTCAAGTATGTAACACAACGCAATGTGATAGGGGCCAGAACATTAGCACTGTATCAGTATTACTGGGGGGAAACATTCCTCTGTATAATTTGCTTGTGTTAATGCAGATACATCCACTACAAACAATGTTAGAAATACGTATACATATCGCTAAAATGTAAACCTAAATCTTTATTTGACATTGTGCTGCTGCAATGCCACTGAAAACCATGGGCTCTATATTCTGTAAACATTAGTTCTGAAACTGGTTATTACTCTGTCACTGTCTCTGGCTGTCATGACCACATATGACGTGGTTTCGCAGACAAGGCAGGAGGGGAAAGAGGAGAGGAGGGAGAAGAGGAGGGGACACTGCTTGAGTTTGTCTTGACTCTCACCTTGACAGTCAAAAATTAGAGGGAGAATTTAGTTAATGCAACTTTAAGGTGGACAGATTAGTATTCAGATAAGTCAAATGAGATTTAATTAACATACAGACCCTCCTCGGTGCATATAGTATCTTTACTGTAGACATGTAGTGGGGAAAAAAAAAAAAAAACTCAGGTAACATTAGAAACCACCTTTTCTTTCTATTCATAAATTTGTTGGGCACCAAGATGTGTATCTTATCACTAAAAGGTCATAAACTTGCTTAAAAGGGCTGTTAAGCATGTCCCCTAGCTGTCTACCTCACTCCAATCTAATCACCTGCAGTGTCAGTATATTTAGAGTAGAAAAGAAGTTCAAATAGTAGGCATCCACTTGTTTCATCAGCAGAATGGGAATGATGCCATATGGAAAAAATAGGCTCAGGTCTGAATCCTGCTAATGAGGACAAGACTTCAATCTCAAAGCAAAAATCTTTAGCAATGCACAAATGGTCAAAGCACATCTGAGGTGAAATGATGAGAAATCGATGTGTAGGAAGATTCAGACACTTCACTGCCTCATTTAAATGAGTTACAGCCTCGTAGCCGATGTCTTACTCGACCCTTTTTTAACACTGAGAAGTAAAACTGCAAATCCAGTCCTTTTTTTTGACCCAGCAGGAGCACTGTGATTAATTACATCTTCATGCATTGTCTTCCATCTGGCAGGGTTACTTATCTCCCCAGGATGAATGACTGCTTAAATTGCTAGTTTCATCTGCAGTTGGGTCTTTTTTACCAGTGGTAATAATTTGAGTACAAATGAGCCATTTTCTGCAATAATTGAAATGATTTTCTTATTACCATGTGCATTAGCCAGGGGTGAAAGAACATTCAGACCTATCACTTAAGGAAAAATATAACTTCAACCATGTAAAATTATAAGTACAACCCCAAATCAGAGAAAATGGGATGGTATGTAAAATCAAAATTGAAACTAAAAACTGTGATTCATAAATCATCTGTGTCCTGTATTACATTGAAAACAATACAGCAGCACATTATTTGATGTGATACTGTAACCACAATGTTCTATTATTAAAATGACTGAAAAGATTTGTAATTTTCTCACAACCAAAGAGGTAATTTATTCAGGGTCCGGTAGCAGTTTACTACCAATATCCAGGAAAAATATATATATTACCGGACTGAATATCTCATATGGTTTTTCTCTGTTCGGGTCAGCAGACAACAAACAAAATTTTCTTTTTCATTTCACATTCACAGTGTTTATATGATAGAAAATTAAAAAATAAAAATGTACACAAGTGTACAAGGAAGGAACAAGCTGCATTTTGCAGCACCTTCTAATTTTAACTTTTCAATTTAGAAAGTCGTTCTATAAGAAAATGTCAGTTTAATAATTCTCCAAAGTTTAAAAACACTATATTACAAGAGTTGCATGTGAGCATCAGGGGAATTAATGTTCTGAATCCGCTACAATCAGGATTTTAGGGCGACAATCCTAAGGGATTAATAATGAGTTATATTTGATGGGTCCGAAACCAATCTTTTCCACTCTAGTAACAGCACACAAAGGGCAGGAACTCCCTGGTAACAATGACTCTCCTTCCACTCAGCTTCAGAAAATATGTACGCCTCGTGAGGCTAACAAGAAAACATCTATTACACAGGTTGTAAATCGGCCAGGCAGCACGGATAGTACACGACAGGTTCTCCAAACTTCGTCTGTTACCCAAAAAAAGAAATTTCCTTCAGAGCATGTGTTACCCCCCTTGCAGGTATGATTTACGTACCTATCACAAACCGTCGCAAAAATTATAATTCCTCGCACAGCACAGTACCACACATACCGCTGGGTTACAGAAGCAGAGGCTGAGGGCTCAGAGGTGGACTCATCCATCACCCAAGCTGAAGTCACAAAAAAAAAAAAGCTTGGACAATAAAGTCAGGGGAATTCCACCAGGTGCTTCCCCCCCTCAAACATTCTAGGGGACTCCACCAAGTGTCTCTCTGCCCCAATGCTACATAGCCCCCACCTGGCTGGTTGACTGTCTTTAGTATCCACAGTCATAACAAAGTCCCTTAAACGTTGGGGGAGTCTGCGATAGTGCTGAGGCTGCTCTGGTGGCTCCTGAGTGGTGGTGCAAAAGGGTCTCGGGCTTAAGGCCTACTCCCATTGTCTGACTCTCCCCCTTTAGGTGAAGCCAAAGGCTGGTATGGTGGAGTCTGTCCCTCTGAAGCACCACTTAGTTCTACTTACTCTTCCACTTAATCTTTTCAGCACAGTACAGGTTCTGACCCACTGGCTTGCTGACTGTGGGGACAAGCCCTTCCACCAGCAGGTCAAGGTCAATGATGCATGGATCTTGAATGTTGGCCACCCCAATCTGGTGCTCAATGGTGTTGTCAACAACAGTCAGTCTCCCTTCATCTGTGCAATCTCGCCAGTCACTGTGGCAATGCGGAACTGGGTAGCTCTCTAGCCCAGTGGTCTCTGTCCTCTCATCCCCAGCAGTGTCCCTTGGCACACCAGAGAGATGGTGGGCCCCATGTCCACTAGGACACAGCACCATGTGCCATCGAGTTCACAGTCCAGGTACAGTTCATGTGTCTGGCCCATGCAGTCCAACCCACAGCTGTGACAGGTCGCGGGTAGATCATAGCAGTAGAACCACTCTCTGCATTGTTCATTTCCTCTCCTGTTTCCTTGTGGCAGAGGTGGAAGCATGGAGCAACCTGGTAGGCTGC
Organism: Monopterus albus; assembly: GCF_001952655.1. Classification (NCBI taxonomy): domain Eukaryota; kingdom Metazoa; phylum Chordata; class Actinopteri; order Synbranchiformes; family Synbranchidae; genus Monopterus; species Monopterus albus. The sequence goes on along the minus strand of NW_018128150.1, from coordinate 2,485,169 downwards.
CTCCCCCTTGTCACTCTTTGACTGGCCACACCCCACAGCAGCCATGACCCAGGGCATGGACCCTGCCTTGGTGGCCAGGCAGCGGTCTCCCATTCCGCCTCAAGCTCCAGGTCTTCACCCAAGGTTCTTTATCTCTCACCAACTCACCCTGGATGGCAGGTGGCATGGAGGTGTAGGCTCTCGACATCATTGGCCAAAGTGCGGAAGGATTCTCCTGGAAGCCAGGTGTGGTGTTTAAACTCACTGTGCAGGGCATCTTGCAGTTTAAGTTCACCAAAGCATCTCTGAAGTGCACTCACCAAGGCTCTGCTCACCTGGGCTCAGCAACAGCATGCATGACTGGGCATCCTCCACCAGCAACAAAGCCAGCTGTAGCGCCTTCACCTTCGCCAATCAGTGGGCAGCAGCAGCCAACCATTTAAACTGGGTGAGGTATGCCTCTCAGCTGCCCTTGCCAAAGAACTTCAGTGTCTTCACCCTGTGTGGTTGGAGAGAACATCACAGAGAAGCATTCCCCATGCAGCCTTCTGGTCGGGTCATCATTGAGTTGGGGGTTGGTCCCACTGCCTCCAGCTCGGACTGACCTGCTCATGGTTCTGGAACAGTTGGCTGGTTGGCTGGTGCTGGGGTGGTGTTGACTGGGCACGGCTCCTCCAACTTGCCTGGCGGGGAGCACTGGCTCCATCAGCTCCATCAGCAGTCTCATTTTGGCAAGCTCCTTCTTGGAGAGGGGGGGGGGCACACCTTGAACACCAACAATAATCCCAGCCAACCCTGAATTATATACAGCCCACCCAGAGGGGCATTATGTGGTGCTTCCCCCCTCAGGCATTCTGGGGGGGCCCAATCAAGTGTCTCTCCACCACCAATGCTACAATACTTTGGACCCCTTTACTTCATTCCTCCCAAGACTAACTTCTGAGAAATTTACATCAGAGGCTGGCATATTTTCTTCTGGAAAATTTGAAGCATCAGTGTCTGTACAGTCAGCTAAACAGCACAATGAATTCAATTGGTCATTGAGTAATGGACGAAAGATAAAAGCTGATAAAGTGCAAAATTGAGTTGAATTAAAATTAAAAGCTGTGGAATAAAGAACAGACTTTAGTAGCAGACATAGTGTAGCACACTGTAAGTGGATTATAGTCATTAAGTCAGGCAAGTGACTCAGTAAATGCCAGTTACACAGAAAGTTAGCTAACATTAGCTTACATTAGTGACTACATGCTCTTCATGCTCAAGGTTCATGAGTTGTTTTAGCTCCTTGATAAGACCACCAAAATATTCATCTCTGACATGTTAAAATGTAGTGGAACAGGAGTGAGGAGCACTAGCACAGTCATAAAGCTAGGAAACTGACTCAGTAATGTCAGGTACAATGCCTGCCTTTTGTCCAACATTAGCAAATATTAAGCTACTGGTCATATCACACCAAGTGCAGATATAGCAGCAAAACCTTTGAGTGTATTGAACTGAATGATGGTGCATTTTTACTTCTAAATTGAACTTTTCATTTGCAAGAGGAATGGGTTTTTTAGTTCCAAAATAATATTGTTTCACTTTAAGGCTGACAAAACCTATATAGTTTGACCTTACATTGTCTGCTGTGGGACAAATTGTTTGTCATTTCATTTCATTAACTGTGTTATGCAGCTCAGTATGAACCAAGCTGTGTGACACACCTCCACTTGTTGCTGCTTCAAGGTATACACAATATAATAATGTAAACACACTCACATGCCCTTCTATCTGCTCCAGCGGTGGCATATGATGAACAATAAGACTGTCTCTGTATTAGCAGGGAGCTATAGGCACATAGTCAAATAAAAAGGTGCTGGGTGTTGAAAAAGAAAGAGATAAAAGGAAATACAGGCTTGAGATCACCGAGCCACAGAAGAAGAGGCAGGAGAATGAGATCCTTAGCTGAATGAAGACTACTGAGTTATTCATGCAGTCTCAAAAATTGTGGAAAAACATTTTACATCCCTCATCTTCCTGTTTGTTTGTGTTTTCTGAAAGAAAAACAGTAAATCTCAGGCCCATACATTAGTGAGGCACTGCTGTAGTTGGATAAAGAATACACACAATCCCACGTTCAGTGCTCATCTGTTCATTATTCAGAATCACTTCTTCTGCTTGATAGAAAAATACATTTGTTGAGCTTTTGTGAGAAAATGAACAAAAAAGTGTTTGGAAGACCCTAAGCAGGAGTGATTAGCTCACTAGAACACCATCTTAACAGGTTCAAGTCATTTTCATTAAATGGCTGAGAAGTGTTTCATATTCACTGAATGCTGATTAGTTGGTTTCAAAATAATAAACCCTTATGTCATTTGAAAAAGCCCTTTAAGAGCACATTCATCAAACCAAGGCTGAAGATCATGTATTATTTCAATAAAAACTTGTGTAAATGATACTGGGAGGATCATGAAAAATCTCTGCCCAGGGCGATACTGTGGGCAGACAAGACTGAGCCTTGCTGGGGTGTACTTTTTTGAGCACACAGCCAAAGCAGAAATGGTAGTTGGGATATTATCACATAAAAAGGGTGGTCCTCTGACCTAAGAGGAGGGACTTGACATGCAACTGATGTTATATGTGTACAGATTAGAGCACATATTGTGGCAGATTCACAGTATGAGCATCCTGGGAATCCTAGGAGATAAAGACTCAGAGCCAAAACATGTAGAATCAGGCCCCAGCAGCTAGAGAAGAGAAAGTGTCCAGCACAATCATCCTGATTTGTGTGAAAATTGTCATTTTCCTAGTAAGGTTTCTTGCAATAATTTATTTGATGATTATAAATCTTAAGATAATTTGACAGCTTTGGTGGGTGGCCTGATACAGTACATTACTCAGCACAGAATCTGGATGCAGAATTCCAAGATGGCATCCACTGTATTTATGACATTTTGGCTTCACTTTTGCATAGTATAGGGAAGTGGTGACAGGTTGTCTATATTTTATTTAAAGTCTATGCTACTAACTAAAAGGTTGAGATATTATGGCTATAGTGTATGTTCCAGTTCTATGTATGTCTTTAATCTTCCATATGCTTCATTACTTTAAGTTATGTCTTTATATTCAAAGAACTGTTAAAATCTTAGCTGTAGCATTAGGAACCATCAGAAGACTTTCAGTTCTAACATGCATGATTATAACAAAACATTATAATAATCAAGTCTGGATGAGACAAAGGGTTCTCTGCATTTGCTATGGACAAAAAAATACCAAATTCTAGCTATGTTACATAGTTGAAAAAAGGCAATGGCTACTGTAGCTTCTCAACATTTTTAAAATTTTGCAGAATTGAGATACGCTTTTCTCCTTTTAAAAGGAGGTGGAGCTGAAAAGGTGATTCTCTCTTTCACCTGTGCTGTACATTTTTTTTTCACACTCCACACACTGATTTGAATGCTGTGTTGAGGCATACATGTTTGCGCAAGTGACCAATCATGTGCGGTGACAGGTAGAGCTCATTCCATCAAGTTAAAGGCAGGTGGGAAGTCGGGTAGTCGGGTCACGTCTCCCCCAGGGTCTTCATGCACAACTCCGCTCCTGATCAATCCCCCTGCTACTTTTTATTCCCATCTCTTCTCCTTTACATTCTTTCCTCATTAGCTCAACCCTGCACTATCATCTCCTTCTTTGGGGAAAACTCCTGACCATCTGACTTCCCCCTCGAGCAGCACAGAAAAAATAGAAGGTCACCGACCTTTCCTAGTTAGACAAGCATTTTCCTATCTTGACACTAGAAGTCTATTTTAGTATCTATTCTAGGAGGCATTTATGTAATATATCCCATGACACATGTTAATCAGGAATATGTTAACAAAGGATTAACTACTAGACATATACTGGTTGTTCTAATCACTACATTATATAACCCATAATTTGAAATTATGTCTTAAAAACCCAGAATTTTAGAAAAACATGGTGGAACCACAGTCTCTGGGGAGTCGAGGAAAAAGAGTGTCCAGGCTTTGATATAGCTCGTTGCTCGCCTCAGTGTGTCTGTGAATAGTGAATCAGTGATGTACTATAGCACAGAAAAACCAATATGTAATTTCCACCCGAGACACTCCCCAGGCTTTCATCTGTTTAAATGCAGCAGAAAGCAACGCTACGGTAATAGCCGTCATTTAACTGAAAAGCACTTCATTCAAGGAACACGCAAATTAATGTGAATGCGGGAGCATTTGAGGTCAACCCCGTCAAAATAAATAGCACATGAACAGAAGTCAGTTCTAATATCCCCCTGGAGCCTTAAACAAGGCCTTGACACTGGTGATGGAAGGCTGGTGGAGCGGCAAAGTTGCAAGGTGGTGTAGCCAGTAATGAGAGCAGAGAGACCGGATGGGTAAGGTGATTTAATTATCCTTCAGCTATAGGTGATCATTGACTGATAGGAATTCCAGCGCACTGAACCCAGTAAAATTACTGGATAATAGAAGAAAGGTGGAGCCTTAGTGTGACAACAAAATGAGGCTGGCTGACGCCAAAAGCCTCATGCTACTTTCTTAAGACATTGTACGCAGTGAAGCAAGGAATGACAAAATAATGTAAATGCTTCATGGGAAAATGTTATGGTTGAGTCCCCTCACCAGGGGGGTGAGGAAGACCAAGAGGTAGGACTCAGGATGCAGACCCAGGTGCTAGTAAAAAAAAGGTGGTTTATTGGAGAAAAGCAAATGAAGTACTGAGTATATGTATAGTCCATTAACCAGAGTAGGGCAGTGATGACTGAGGAGACCAGGAAGATTATTGCCCTGTGAATTGAGTTCAAATTATAATTTATTGTGTCTAGTGACACAAACAGCAACATATACAGTTCCTCAGTCTCATGGCATCATGTCCCAGACAACAGCACATACTCTGTGCAGAGAGATTCATAATGGCACCATAATGGGAGTCATGTGGATCTTTGCAGAAGGAGGCTAGAGAAAACATCCCATCTGTTTCAGCTTGTTCTGTCTCCTGACTCTACAAACTGGACGGTTGAGCATTGCCCTTGCTCACAGGTACTTTTATTTCACAACTTTGCCATACAAGGATACTGTGTCCAAAACCCTGTGTCCCACTCCAAATACATCCATGTCGGAACATACACCATACAGTTAACCCCATTCCTACATCCCTTTTCCTTTTGGAATGAAAATGTTTTCTTCAACACCAACATATAATAAATATCTAAACTATAACATCTGCACCAGTTAACACAACTTAATATGATGTACAATTCTCAATCGTAGTGCCTAACATCTTTGTATTTATGTTTATCATATCTCTAAACAAACATGGGTTCCACATGAAGTAAACATTTATTCAACCTAAACATTTATTCAACATAACTTCCTCCTTTCTCTCCTTTCCGTATTGAAACTAATGTCACTAAGTACACACAAAGTCCCTTAAGTATCCAGGTGGATGTACAACTCGACCTGCCCAAGTTACGACAGTCTGTGGTCTCCCCATGTGCGGTGTTGTCACCGCAACGTTTCTGTCAGGCTGTGTCGGGTTACGTTTTTGGGCTGTCATTTCCACCTCTTTCCTCAGATATCGATGGTTCCTCCACTTCATAGGATCTATTACCCAGTCGTGTGTTCACTCTAGCCTTTCTCCATATGGTGTTTGGTTCAAAAGGTTGAACATGCACAAAAACACCAGGTTTCAAGGAGTCCAAGTCCTTTGCTGTTTTGTTGTAATATTTTGTCTGCCTCTGTTGATTATTTGTGAGCGCTGACTTGTTGTCCATTTTGTCTGCCTCTGTTGATTATTTGTAAGTGCTGACTTGTTTTCCGTCACCTTCGGCTTCAGTAGACCGTCTCTAATATGAAGAAGGGTTCTCGTCCTTCTGCTCAGGAGTCTTTGGGCAGGGCTGGTTTCTAGACCTTGTGTTGGGGTGTTGCGGTGGTCTAACATGGCCAGATATGGATCCTGCCCAGGCATTTTTGCTTTTTTTA
>NW_018128150.1:2466857-2478985 GCF_001952655.1 Monopterus albus | reverse complement strand
AAAAAGCATAAGTAACTAAATAAACAATTTTAAAATAGAAGAGGCAAAATTAAGAGTGTTTATGTATGTCTTAGCACTATCACTCAAACGTTAATTTCAAAAGCAAAACAGGTACATTAATATTGGCTCAATATTAGGTTTTTAAGAAAAAATCTCACTTTCTTCATTAAACAAATGTTTTACTATTACTATTTTAGGTACAAGTATGCATCCATAAGCCGCCCCTGGTAGGCTAGTTGTTAAGGCGCAGCGTTCTTACTGCTGCGGTCCGGTTCGAGTCAGGGTTACATCAGGAAGCGCATCCGGTGTAAAACACGCGCCAAACGTCAACATGCGAGTCCTCAGTGTGATGATTCGCTGTGGCGACCCCTAAACGGGAAAAGCCGAAAGTGACTTTCTATATGAGAGGGCACGGAGAAGTGATTTTACAAAAATCACTGTACTGTAGATATAATAAACATGAAAACCCTCTTCAGTCCAGAAGGTGGCAGCAGCAGCAGCAGCAACAAAGTTGTGTGTGCAGCTTGTTAAGGAGAAAGCTAGGAGTCAGACATGATGCACAGAGGCCTTTGTTGTTGCAGGCAGCTTTGGGTTTTGTTTTAATATTGTTTTTACATTTAAGGATGAACTCTATGTCACAGCCTTTTCTCACTGACCTAATAAAGCTTAATTTACATATGCAATGCTCAAGCCATTGCATATAGCTTCAGAACTCTCAAGGTACGTTTGCTGTTTTGTCACAAATGTAATGGATTTGTTGGCTTTTTGAATTTCTGAATTTATTTTGACTTTGTTTGTGGCTGCTGAAAACACTTCAGGGAGAGCTTGGGTAACTTATGATAAGTACTTGTATTTTTTTGTGTTTGCTGCATCCATAAACAAAAATGTAGGAACTGGTGGTCTCTAAGAGGAGGACTCTATGTTCCCTATTAAGGTCAGAGAACCAAATGTAAATGTAACTTGGTCATTCTCCTGATAAAAATGACCTCCATGTATTGCTTCTTCTCTATAGCCAACATAAAATTTAATTATCTAAGGTCTCTCTTTGATTGGATCTGTGGATATAAAGTATACTACACACTGTACATTAACAATAAACAAAAACAAAAACTGCTGAATGTGCTTATACAGGATATTCCTCATGTTAGTGTACAAGAGAGCGAATGTCTCAAAGTGTCTTATGGGGTTTGAATCAGGCCATTTAGAAAACAAAATCATTCACAAGTTTACAGAAACAGTGACAGAGAAGACAGGAGTATCAAATACAGAAGTACATTCCCTTAGTCATCACTTACTGTATAATGGCGTTATGACTGTTAAGTGCAGCACTCCATTGACAAATACTAGATACTAGTTATGAACAATTTTTTTCTTTTTCATTTTTTTGCTCCTCACAACCTGATACGTAGTTCCACAGTTAAATGTCAGCAAGGTCAAGTGTGAGACTGTTTTGTTAACACTCACAATGACATTAGCATGTTGGCGTTTAGTGGGTGTAATGTGGCATCATTAGTTTTGCAAGTACTGGACAAAAACCACACAGAGCTCACAGCCACGCTGCTTCTTTTCATGCAACATAATAATTAGTAATGCCCTGTGGACATCCAGGGTATTACAGTGAGACTCAAACAAGTACATTAGAGCACTGATGAACAGCCATACAGTAGTTTGAATTAAAAGACAGATGAAATTTGTATGAACTAAGAATATTTGTAGGTATGTACTTTCCATTCTTGAACATATTACTAAATAAAATCTATTATCCGCAGCATAATACTTACAGCTCATTTTGAGAGATATATTGCCCTGTGAATTGAGTTCAAATTATAATTTATTGTGTCTAGTGACACAAACAGCAACATATACAGTTCCTCAGTCTCATGGCATCATGTCCCAGACAACAGCACATACTCTGTGCAGAGAGATTCATAATGGCACCATAATGGGAGTCATGTGGATCTTTGCAGAAGGAGGCTAGAGAAAACATCCCATCTGTTTCAGCTTGTTCTGTCTCCTGACTCTACAAACTGGACGGTTGAGCATTGCCCTTGCTCACAGGTACTTTTATTTCACAACTTTGCCATACAAGGATACTGTGTCCAAAACCCTGTGTCCCACTCCAAATACATCCATGTCGGAACATACACCATACAGTTAACCCCATTGCTACATCCCTTTTCCTTTTGGAATGAAAATGTTTTCTTCAACACCAACATATAATAAATATCTAAACTATAACATCTGCACCAGTTAACACAACTTAATATGATGTACAATTCTCAATCGTAGTGCCTAACATCTTTGTATTTATGTTTATCATATCTCTAAACAAACATGGGTTCCACATGAAGTAAACATTTATTCAACCTAAACATTTATTCAACATAACTTCCTCCTTTCTCTCCTTTCCGTATTGAAACTAATGTCACTAAGTACACACAAAGTCCCTTAAGTATCCAGGTGGATGTACAACTCGACCTGCCCAAGTTACGACAGTCTGTGGTCTCCCCATGTGCGGTGTTGTCACCGCAACGTTTCTGTCAGGCTGTGTCGGGTTACGTTTTTGGGCTGTCATTTCCACCTCTTTCCTCAGATATCGATGGTTCCTCCTGAGGATTTTTCCCGTGTCAGTCTCCACTTCATAGGATCTATTACCCAGTCGTGTGTTCACTCTAGCCTTTCTCCATATGGTGTTTGGTTCAAAAGGTTGAACACGCACAAAATCACCAGGTTTCAAGGAGTCCAAGTCCTTTGCTGTTTTGTTGTAATATTTTGTCTGCCTCTGTTGATTATTTGTAAGTGCTGACTTGTTTGTCACCTTCGGCTTCAGTAGACCGTCTCTAATAGGAAGAAGGGTTCTTGTCCTACTCAGGAGTTTTTGGGCAGGGCTCCTTCGGCTTCAGTAGACCGTCTCTAATATGAAGAAGGGTTCTCGTCCTTCTGCTCAGGAGTCTTTGGGCAGGGCTGGTTTCTAGACCTTGTGTTGGGGTGTTGCGGTGGTCTAACATGGCCAGATATGGATCCTGCCCAGCCATTTTGGCTTTTCTCATCAGCCATTTGGCAGTCTTTACGGCTGATTCTGCCTTCCCTTTGCTTTGTGGGTAGCCAAGTGAGGAGGTTGTGTGTGTGAAATCCCATGTTCAGCTGAACTCTGCAAACTCTGTTGAACTGTATTGGGGTCCATTGTCAGAAACAACAACATCAGGGATTCCCTGTCGTGCGAAATGGGCTTTTGGTTTTCTGATTACCGTGCTTGATTTTGTATCTGTCAAATAGTCAACCTCCCAGAAGTTCGAATAGTAGTACACAGTTATTAGATAGTCTTTGTTACTGAAGTTGAACAAGTCCGTTCCCACTTTAGCCCAGGGTCTGTCAGTGATCCCATGTGGCTGCAGTGTCTCCTTTTGTTGTTTTGCATCCACGGACCTACATACATCACATTTAGCAATGAATTTCTTGATGTGATCATTCATGCCATACCAGTATATCCACTCTGGACCCTCGACTGGGTTCTGGACTTATCTGTTTGTTGTCTGGCACTTAGCTGAGTTTTTTTTCTTCTCCAGATCGTCTCACTACGAGCGGCACCTGAATACTGTTTGTTCGCCTCCTGTTATTTTCCTCCCATCTGAACCCTTGACTCTTTGAATGTCTGGTGTGCTGTGAGCATGGCATCTGCCTGTTACCTGCTCTAATGCCCAACTTCCAACAAGCTTCTCCAGTGTGCTCAACTCCTGACTTCCTTCGAGCTGTGCCAGTGTGTTGTGAGTAACCTGCTCGCCCGCTGTGCTGTGGAGCGAGTGCTCCAATGCTGTGATTAGTCTACTCACCTGTTATCCTGGTCCGCTGGTCCTCCTGGGCACTGCTGCTCGTCTGTCATCCTGGTCCTCTGGTCTTCCTGTGTCCCTCCTGCCACCGGCTCTCCTGCTCGTCTTCTGGTTCCTGTGTCCCTCCTGCCGCCGGCTCTCCTGCTCATCTTCTGGTTCCTGTGTCCCTCCTGCTCGTCCCTCCTGGGCCTCTCTTCTTGCCTTTCCTTGGTTGCTCCCCGCCTGCCCAGAACCTGAATACCTGTGTTTTGTTAATTAAAACTGCTTTCTTTGGTTCCCACTCCTCTGGTCTCTGTGTATGCCTCTGGGGTCTGCCCTCACGAACCAAACATGGAGTATGATAGTGTTATTACGAAAGTCAGTTTTTCATATAATGGCAAAATGCCAGTTTAACAAACCTTTCAGAATAAAGGTCTCCCAGGTAAGAATTCTCAGATTTTGCCTTGGTAGTGTGTATTTCATTTTGCTTCATTAGTGTAAGTCAGGCAGCTATAAAAAAACAAACACATGTATTACTCTAATTTAACTGACATAATGCTCCATTTTTAGTGGTGATAAGAGCAAAATATTATACCGTGACCCTTGTCTAACTAGATTTCATCAGAACCATGCCAAAACATTTCTGTTAGTCCCAAAAACATATTTACACTGCGAAATTATTTATCAAATGTTTAATTTACTTTCACGTGGCTTTATTATTGTGTTTTCACAGTGACAGTTTTGGCTTTCCTCACTACCAGATGTGGAGAAACTTATAAAGCAAAGAATATCATGTCATATAGGATTGTTTTCTACTCCTCTGACTTAATGAATGTTTACAACGTGACAAGGTCACAAACAGTCTAGATTAGAGATCTACTTTTCCAACACCATTTTTATTGTTAAAATTCATAGGTTTGATTTGGTTCACAGGTTGCATATAGAACAGCATCTAAGAGTTATCAGTTTGTCTTTTCCCATGCTAAACATGGGCAGATCATTTCATGTAATGGCATTGCTATCCACTGTCATTAGCTACACCCACTAGTTGGGTTTCACTTTTGCAGTGTCTGCACATCACCTTTCTGCACACACATATATATTGTGTCCATTTCACTCCAAGTGCATCCCTCTGTCTGAGCAGCACAACCAGATGATGAAAGATGACCTTGATTACTTTTGTGTAGTCAGGTTGTGTGCAGTCACTGTGTGAGTGTATCTGACAGAAAACAAGATGGCATATCTGGGAAACTAAGCTGGCTTTATTCCCTCTGGTCCTTATAAACAAAAGGCACAAACATTGCAATTCTCCACAGACTGGTGGAATTAAAACTTTCCAACCACTTATGCATGCCTTATCGTTGCAGTATGCGAATGCTTTCATATCTTTGTACAACAAGGCTTGCCAGACATTCTTGGCAGTGTCTCAGTCTACCTTGTATCCAGCCACGATAATAAGCCGAGCATTATTTTGCTAATTTTTCCTTTCTCCAGGGAGCTCCTCCATCCAAATAGGGCAGCTGTAAATATGAAAACACTGCCTCAAAAAGTTAGTATCCAACCACAGCATCCCTGCACCATCACTCCATGCATATTATTTATTGAACATGTAAGACCGTTACAAGCTGAAGAATATTTAGTTTAATAATAGAATGTCAGCCCTGTTCTTACTTTCAATGATCCCAAACAAATGTGCCATTGAATTAAATTTTTTTTTTGGACTACTATTCACCAAAGCAGTTACGATAGAATGCCACCCCCAAATAGTGGTAAATAGAAGGTTTGATACATGGAAAAGCAACATACATAACCTTACTGTAAAATTCCCAATCTTTGATACTTACAAACATAAAAATTGACTCTGTGATAATGAGAAGTTAACGAGGACTATTATACAAATCAGCACGCAGTCAGTACTAATGTTTATTGTTTTGATGCAACCTGTTTTCATCTTGTTTTATGTCTGTCAGGAAGTTTTCTGTCCCAGGTGTTTGTTTCAAGTTTAAATGTGTTAGAAATGGGTTCCATGTGTCTTAAAAAGCTGATAAACTATTCTTGTGAGCAGATGCTATTTTCTCTAGTGTGATGTATCATATCAGAAAGTTGGTCCAGTGGTTTATGTATAGAGATTTTTTTGATTTCCAGTTTTGAAAGATTGTTTTCTTGGCAATAGCTAGAGAAATGAGGAGTGGGTTTTTCTATTTAATTGGTAGGTGGTCAACGTTTGTGATATTACCTAAACAAGCAAAGTGATGGAGTAGGAGGGATTCTACAGCCCAAGATGTCATGATTCGGTCCCACCTCTTTCCATTCTCTTGCTTTTATTTTTATATTGCTTCTTGTATTTGTTTTCACTACAGTCTCTGTCTTTTTACTTTAGTCATCACGCACATTAGTTTCACCTGCTCTTGAGTGTTTGCACTTGTTGCCACCCCTATTTACGCAGCATCCTCCCACCTGGACGCTGCCAGATTGTTCTAGACTCCAGCTCTGACTCTCCAGCATTTTTTGCTTTTGGTATTTCCTGTTCTGGCCCGGATCGTGTACTTTGACCATTCTGTTCTGCCTTGCCCTCTTGTTTCGGACTGCCTATTGTGTATGAATTATCGGACTTCCCTTTTGGACAACGAACTTTGGATTCCTTTGATGTATGTGTTTGCTGGCTCTGACCCTGGGCTGTATAATAAACCTGTAAGTGCGTTTTGTGTTTACACCGTGTCTTGTTTCGTTTTTGTTCTGTGTCTGTGCTCTTATGAAAGAGACGGTTTTGTTTTACATATCCTCGTCTGGCACTTTAATTGAGTTCACCACGACATTATTGGCAGCTTCACGTGCCTATCCTAACACAAGATGGTGGAGAGTTTCTCTGTCACTGCTATCCAGAGGGAATGAACTGGTTGGCAGGTCCCAGTAACATGAAAATAATTGTCGGTGCAACCTAGAGTGCATTGTGAACAGATGTCTGTCAGTAAAACCCATTTTGAACATTTTACTTTGTGTAATATGGGTCCTATAGATGGTCTTGTATTGTATAAGTTGTAAGTTTACATTGCTGGTCATAGAAAAAATGTTATTGCAAGTTTTTGTCCAGAAGTCGGAGCTGAGGGAGAGAGTTAAATCATTTTCCCATTTGAGTTTTGGTATTGTTATTGTTGAGTCAGTACTTGATATGAGCTTATATAGCTTGGATATTATTTTCTTGGAATCTGTAATTTTCATAGTTTCTACAAATAATTTTGGCGGGTTTCAGTGGGTTATTGGTTACACTAATCTTTGACTTAATTATGGATTTTAATTGATTGTACTGGAGGAACTGTTTTCTCTGAACTCCATAATTCTGGATCAGTGTATTAAATGATATTAACTGGTTATTTTCAAGACCTGGGTGATTTGTTATTTGGCATTGAAATCAGTGCTTTATGGAGTTCATCGATGGTGAGAGGAGCTTCTAATATGTCAGCTTGTTCTCTGGATAGTGTTGGCAGTTCAAAACTAAGAAAATGTCTTTCTGATGAATTTGGGTCGTAATTGGGGAAGTAAAGTTTATTGTAAAAAGCTTGGAATACGTTATTAATATCTTGTGGATTATAAACAAATTCACCTCTAGGATTAAGTATTGATGGAATTAATGCCTTTTCCTTTTTGTGTTGTAATTGATTTGCTAAATACTTGCCTATTTTGTTACTCTACTGGAAGTGTTCATATTTGAGTTGTTGAATGAGAAACTGTGCTTTTTTGTATAGAATATTTTTAAGTTGTCTTTTCAGTGCTCTCAGTTCATTTTGTGTTTGCTAGGGTTTTGGGAATGTAAATCTGTGAGTTGTTTTATATTTTGTTCTAAGGTGCTTTCCAGTTCTAGTAGTTTTTTTTTTTTGTATGATATTATTTTTCCTCTAATTATTGCTTTGCTTATTTCCCATAATAATGAGGGTAAGATTTCTGGAGAGTCGTTCATCTCCAGAAAAAATGCCCACTCTTTTTCAATAAAGGTAATAAAATCTAAGTCCTGGAGTAATGATGTATTGAAACACCATCTTCTAGAGGGTTTGGTGTGGGCTTCAATATTTAATGTGAGGGAAATGGGAGCGTGATCACTAAAATGGAGTGGATGGTAGTGTATGTTACATGTTGGGTAAGCGAATTACTGAGAAGAAAGAGGTGTATTCAAGACTGATGAAGGGAGGAAAAGTGGGTATATTCTCTAGGGTTAATCATTCTCCAGTAATCACCAAGTCCATAATGCTCCATATACTGTTTTATTGCTTCAGTGGAGTGCCAATTTCTTGTATTGCTGGAGATGCTTGAATGGTCAATTTCCAGGTTAATAACAGTGTTGAAGTCACCAGCAATGATAATATTTGTTGAGTCGCATAGAGATGAGAAAACACTACGGAAAAAGTCTGAATCATCATTATTGGGGCCATATATGTTCGCAAGTGTATATGTTGTCTGGTTAATGGATACCTTAATAATTATAAATCTGCCTTCTGGGTCAGTCATAGATGTATTATGAATTAATAGGATATTTTAATTAATAAATTAATTAAAACTGATATGCTTTTTTGCCTACTGCTATATGTTAATGAAAGTATTTGGTTAAATTGTTTACATTTAAGGTTTTGTGATTCTGGATTTGTTAGATGGGTTTCTTGTAGAAAGCATATATCAGCATTTAATTTTATCAAATACTTCATCCTTTAATCCTCTTAACCTGGGTCCAGAATCCACGCACATTCCATGACAATATTTTAAATGACTGAGTGATTGTTAGTTATAGATAAATAAATGTTCTATGATGAAAAGAGGGAAAGTGGGGGAAGGAGAGAGGAAGGAAAAGGGGGAAAAACACAATAAATAAAAGAAACAAAACATAAAATAGGATTAACAGGATCTAGAGTTGATGCATGTGTGTATATATGTATGTGTGTTAGAGTGTGGATGTGGGCATAACAGTACAGAAAAACATAGACAAGTATACATTTCCACATGGTGTGATGAACAAACAAAAAAACACAGACAGAACTAGAGAAATGCATTTCCTGTCGAAAATGCACGTGGATGCTGGTATGCTGATGAATCGCCCTGAAATTGCCTGAAATCAATTTGCTGAAACAGCTGAAGGATGAGAAGAAATGGCTGAAGTTCTTAGTTGAAATGGTTGAGAAGAAATGGCTGAAGTTCCTTGTTGAATAATCTGAAGGATGAGAATCAATAAATACAGGCAGGAATGTCCTTGAAGAGCTGGACATTTTGATAGTTAAATGGTTCTTTTAGCTGAAAGTATGCTGAACATATTAAGATGTGAAATTTTTTCCCATTGGTCCCCACAATTTAGGTAAAACAAGTAGGTGTATGTGAGTGTGTGAGAGAGTAGTCCTACACCCTGAGGTCTACTACAATGTGGCTTTTGAAATGAAACATAAAATGTAAACATCAATTATGCAAAAAACCATAAAAGATATGAAAAAGCTGTTTACAGTATGAATAGCTGAAGAGTTGCTGAATAATTAACTGTTGAAATTGTGTTTTTACCTGAAAGTATGCTTAACTTAAGATGTGCAAATTTTACCCATTCATTTGACTGGGGCAAAATTTGCTGAAAAAGTAGAATATTGTAAAAGTATAAATGTTAAAAATATAGACAAGCAGGGGTGTCCTGGAATAGCTGAACAGTTTGATCCCTGAATGGCTTTTGTAGCTGAAAGTATTCTGAAGAAATTAAGTGCCGAAAAATGTACAGAAGAAACAAGAAAAACTAGAGAATTGCATTTACTGAAGAAAATGCGTATGGATGCTGAGTGCTGAAAGATTGCCCTGAAAATGCTGAACATTTTGACACCTGAATGGTTTTGCTAGCTGAAAGCATGCTGAAGTAGAATTTTCCCCTTCATTTGAATGGGGCAAAATTTTCAAAATAAAGCTAAATATTTCAAAAGTATGAATTTTAGAAAAATTCTGAATAGAAGCATGAATGTCGTTGAGGAGCTGAACATTTTGATATCTGAAATAGTTGAAAGTTTGCTGAAGTAGAATTTTCCTATTTATTTGAATAGGGCAAAATTTTCAGAATGAAGCTAAATATTTCAAAACTATGATATTTAGAAAAATTCTGAATAGAAGCATGAATGTCCTTGAAGAGCTGAACATTGATACCCGAAATGGCTTAAAGTCTGCTGAAGTAGAATTTATTGTGAAAATCCAGCACATTTGGGGACCTTTATGTGAGCTTAAGTTGCATTAAGAGGCTTTTATTTTGAAATTTTGGCAAGCTTTGGGGCCTTCATTTAAACAATATGCAATCAGAGACTTATTTTGAAAACTGCGTATTTTGGGGACTTATTTTGAACTCTTATTGTGAAGGCAGACCAACCAGTGTCTGTGTGTGTGTGTGTTGGTGTGTCACTGCGCCACTGTGTGTGTTACTACATGTCACTGTTATATGTTTGGGTTTTATTTGGTGTGTGTGTACTATTCTGTTGTTTGTGTATGTAAAAGTAGCAGGTGCATCATTAAGTGACTCAGCAGTTTGAGGACACTGCAGCAGATTTCAGTCAAACATGGGCTTCGAACAAATGACAAATGAAGAAAAACTATAAGTCATATCGAAAAAATCTCCACTATGAGCGGCAGGAGGCTTCAGTGAAAATGTTGATCACCTTTATGTCAAAATATTCCATAAAATGAAGGAGCTGTGGCGATTTACAAATGCCCTAACTTTTACTTTGAGAGGATTTTGTAAATCATCTTTTTGAATGGCCGTCTATGGAAGAGTGAGGTGGCACTCTCTCTGGAATGTGCCTTGTAATTCAAAAAATGTTCATCCTATCACGATAACAAGGCCATTTTCTGATTCCTCACAATTTTCTCTACCATTTTTATGTATAATTTGTGTATGAAAGTTTCAGGTAGGCAGAATAACAGCAGAAAACAAGCTGAAAAATTGTGAAAAGACTGAAGGACAGAGCTAGAGTGTGGGTCATGTGACAACCTCTAGCAGAGAAAATTTCAAAATCACCATAAAACATAAACTGTGAGAATTCAAAATCTGTAAAAGATATCAAAACATGTTTAACCCTCACGCCATCCTTTAAAATCCATCCAAAAGTGTCCCTCTGGACAAAAAATATACCCTTTGAATAAACAGCTCTAAAAATGTCATAAATTCATATTTTTTTCACTTTAAACTGTCCAATCTTTTAAAACTACTTGTTCCTGAAATATACATATCAAATATGAATTTTATTTCTGGAATTTTTAACCCTTTATATGCCAGTATGTTTTCATAACCCCATATTTTTATATGGGAAAAATATGAAAAATGCCACTAAATTCCAAAAAATACATTTCTACCAGGATTTGATTATTACTATTATTAGGCCATGGGATGGGTCAGTGACTGGTAGTACCATTGATACTGATGCATTTTAGTTTTTTTTTGTAGTGGCAAATTTTTAAAAATCCATCCAAATATTGGATATTGGATACTCAACATTTTTTGTCCCATTGAAACTCCTACGTGTGAAAATTATGTATAAAGTGTGTCCCATTATTGATGTAATATGGAGGGAGTCTAGGCATAGCTGTGCATTTCTGTATTTACAGATCTGTTCAGGAGCACCCACTCGGCTCATGTTTCAACCCATGCAGTGTGCATGCGGACATCGCTGCAGACAGTGGCCGAGCAGAGCTGATCCTGCACCAGTGGCCATGTTGTCACTCAGTTCTCACAAAATAGTTCATATAACAAAGAGTGTGACCTTCTAAGAGAAAGGAGTTGTGAATTTGGACACACACAAACCTATTTCGTTCATTTTATGGCATTAGAACAGCTTCGTGTGTGTGTGCATGTGCGAACACGCACAAGAATGTGCACAAACACACAGAGGCACACACTGGATCAATACAACATCAAAACTGATATGCACTTTATCAAATCCTTTCATTATTAGCAAGTCACCCTTGCAAAAACAGTGGAAAAAGTGAATTTTGGTTTCATTTTGGCTGCAGGCTTCGAAAATGAAATCATGTCACCATCTAGTGGATGACTATCAGAATTACAAGTTGGGACCAAGTACTTCAAAATTCATTAGGAACAGAGCAGGGTGCATTGCTTTATCGTAGGATAAAATTAGCATCAAAAATAGCGTTTCAATGGGCCAAAAAATGTCTGGAGGGTGATATTTGGATGGATTTGTTTGTCTTGGCTATTTTAGGCCAAATTAAGGAAGTGAGACCTCAATTTTAAATTTAAAAGAAAAAAATATCATTTGGCAAGTTTGAGCTACATTCATTCAACACAGCCAAAATGGCTTTATAATAAAA
>NW_018128150.1:2462882-2466710 GCF_001952655.1 Monopterus albus | reverse complement strand
CGCCCCCGCCCTGCTTCCTGCACCAGAGGGGTTCACCGACAACGTCGTCATCCCAGCCCTTGCCTGTGGGTTCACCATCCAAGCTGCACCAATCCAGCAGCCACCGTCCCTGCCGTTTCCTGTCCAGCGCCTTGGTCGGCCGCTCCCCCGGGGCCTTGTCCAGTCCCAAGATCACCCTCCACAATGGTGTCCACGCTCTCAAGCCTGGCGCCGGGGTCATCCTCCCGACTGTCCGCTACGCTCTCAAGCCTGGCGCCAGGGCCGTCCTCCCTACCGGTCGCTACACTCTCAAGCCTGGCGCCGGGGTCATCCTCCCAACCGGCCGCTACGCTCTCAAGCCTGGCGCCGGGGTCGTCCTCCCAAACTGTTCTTTTTCGCCCCCTAACCTGACGACTGTGTCGTCTTCCGGCACTGTCCTTCGTTGCCCCTGCCTGGTGCTTATGGGTCACCCTTGGTGGCCTAGTTTTTCTTTTGGACTTGGTTTACATGGTTTTGTGACTTTGCCTTTTTGGGCCTGTGTACTCTGTTTTGGGGGCCTTTTGTATTTGTTTTTGCTACTGCAGGGGTTTGTATGTTGTTTCTGCCTGTTGCCCGCCTTCCGGGTCCTCCTCCTCCCGCCCTGCTCCTGCTCTTGTGGGTTTTATTTTTAGTTTTGGCTGTCTGGGATCCCGCCTTTGCGGGGGTACTGTCAGGGCTGCTCTCTGTGTGGTCTTGACCTGCGGGATCTGCACCTCAGCTGTGTTGCATTCGGTAATTAGCAACTCGTTTGTCAGTGCGCACAGCTGGGGTGCATTCCTATGATTACCTTCCTCCTTATTTATACCTCTGGCAGATGCTCCGTCTTCGCCGGAGCATTAACTTGCATAACAGTAATAGACCTATACCTATAGTCGTGGTATGTGCTGTGGATCTCTTTGTATGTTTTTTGTTTCTTCCATGAGGTTAGCCAGACCTTATTTTGGTATCTACGCTGACAGTTGCTGTGCTGTGGATTTCCTTTTCGTTCGCCAGTCCTCCTGGTTGGTTTATCTAGTCACCTGCTCGTCCTGATCCTCCTACTCTCCTGGTTCCTACTGTTAGTCTGCTCTACTCCCCTGTTCATCCTGGTCTCCTCCACCATCTCGGCCCTACTTTGCTGATATATGTACATGGACTATGATAAGTTTTTGTATTTTCCCCATTAAACCACCTTTTTTACTAGCACCTGGGTCAGCAATCTTGAGTCCTATCACAGTTCTCCCTCATCCTCCTGGTCAGGGGGACCAGCCTTAACAATAAAAGTTATAGAAAAGAAAAGTACAAGTAGGAATGTCCTTAAAGAGCTGAACATGTTATCTGAATGGCTTTTTGTAGCTGAAAGTATGCTGAAGAAATTAAGTGCCGAAAAGGGATGGAAGAAACCATAATAATAAGAAATAAAGAACAGGATAACAATAGTATGACTGCTGAAGTATCCACACAATAAAGACCAAGATAACATAGTATGGATGCTTTTCAGCATCCACACAATAACAGACTAAAAAAGAGGGTTGCCAGTGCAAGGGAGCCCATGTGGTATAGGGGTTGCTCTGTGTAAGGGACCAGGGTGATGAAAGAGGCTTGAATTATTTAACATAAAATGTAGCAGTCATTGGTTGGTCAGTAGTCTGTAAAAAATCAGAAGAGCCAAGGGGTAATGTTCGAGTCACGATAGAGCTGTCCTTCAATGTATAATTTGTCCACAATGATATGTGCACATTTGTTGTTCCACCTGTGTTGTTTCACGATGGGGTAGAGGATTTTCCATCATTCTTTTATTTCACGTGGGAATTGATCATCGAGTCCAAAGTTTGTGCCTTTCCAATTCTTTCCTTTACTTTTAATTTGTTTTAGTGTTTGTAGTGTTCTGGTTTTGCTATTATTGGTCAGGGTGTTTTGTTGTAACGTGGACGAAGGCGGTGTACGTGGTGAAAAGTGATCTTATTAACAATATCCGATGGAATTTTGAATTGGTTTTTCATGAAGTCGTTAACCAGTGCTTCGGGGTTATCGGGTGATTGTTCTGGAATGCCGGAAAATAATCAGGTTGTCGTGGATGTTTCTGGTTTGAATGTCCAATATCATTTCTTTCATTATTTTGTTTTCTTTCGTGATGAAGTCCATTTTTTTCCCAGGGGTTGAGGCCACGCACCACCTTCCCACCAACCTCTAAAAATGTAGCAAGCTGCTTTTATTGGTAGTACTCTTATCATGATTGTTGTGATTTTTTTTCCTCTCCTTCTTCATTTCTTGCACTTCATAGGCTGCCTAAGTTGGAAATACACACACTTCACAGCCTCACACGCCACAATACGTAAAACAGTCTACATGATTTTGTAATGTCATGTATCCATTGTCTTGTCTCCCATGACCGGAAGGAAGTTTTCTGTCAATCATCATTCCACAGATCTAAAAATAATGTGAGCTTTAACTTAAGCTTCATCAACAAGATGCTCCCCTTGATGATTGTGAACATGTCAGGATCACGGCCACAGTTTCAGTGTTGCTCTCCTGCGTTGACGCTGCAGAGCCTAATGGCTATCTTGGGCTAAGAGAGTCTCCTTAAATACAACGTGTGCCCCAGAGCCTTTCGCAGCCAGTTGACACACTCTGTGCCACACCACTCACATCTTTGGGTATAATTAAAATCTTCTCTGCTGCCCGGCACACAGATCTAATTTATCTCAGACAAAAGTGGGATATGCTTAGTGACACACTAATGCATGCACACACAATCCCGGCACATGCACTCTCTCGAGGCTGCGGATAGAAGAATACAGTAAAGGGGGCAAGTCTTGTCTGTGCAGAAGCAGACATTTACATAATCAAAAGTGCTTAGAGTTGGACACTGCACAGGTGGAAGCTAATTTGACTGGTAATTAGCCAAGTGATTAAAACCAGAACAGAACAACAAAAAATATATTAGCATATTTAGTGGCTCAAGTCTGTGAACTACTTTCACTTTTACCAGTTACATTGACTACATATTGTGGTCTTTGAAATCATCACACACTTTGTGTGCTGCCTAAAGCTGAAGGCATTTGATGAAGTGAAAAAACAAACAGCTTTTAGTGCAGATTTAAGGCCACCCAGCCAATGAAAACTGAGGAACATTACTAAAACTTTCAGGGACTCACTTAAAATCTGAGAAAAATCATTTCTACAGGTGTTAACTTTTAGAAGATACTCTGATACAGGAATGTAGAAGACTCCAAATAACATCATTGTTTAGTACAGCAGCAAAACACTTCCTAATAGTGTAATGTCTGAGTGGCATTGAGCTCATCTTAAGACCCAGGAGGAACTCTAAAGAAACTATTATGGGATATATTTTAAGACAAAAATCTATCCAAATGATGCAATAATGAAAATACACAGGAGACATCTGTCACTCATCATGAAATAAATTGTCATCCATCAATTTCTTCTCCAGCCTCTGTGAAGAGGTTCTGTTATATTCCCAGCTGCTTTTGATACACAACTGGGTTGTTTACCATATTCTGGAGGGCATGTTTCCTGGAAAATGATGCTTGAGAATTCTTAAATTGGACTAAATGATTGCATAAAGCAGATCAGTTGGACTTCTTTTGCAACAACTGTTTTTATATTTTGTTGCTAGACTGTGTCCACACAGCTAATTCCAAAGCAAGTCCTACATGTGGCTGCATTTTTATATTAATATAGTATTGATTTGTGTACAACATAGACAAACTACTACTCTGACAGCACATAAATACTGCAAGGGAAACTATAATACAAGATTTTTTGTTTTGACTTTTCCATCCAATACTACTGTATAGGACGAGTGTC
>NW_018128150.1:2437104-2462863 GCF_001952655.1 Monopterus albus | reverse complement strand
GTCTGTAATGTATATCATCGCCTTCCCCTACTGTGACCCAATAATTGTCTTCTTTCAGTACATAAAAGTAAAGTATCTATGTTTTTATGACATGGGAGTGGGGAGGTGCAGCTCTTTACGATATAGAGCATATTGGCAGAAAGATATAAGAAGTAGAGCATAACATGCAGCAGTCTTTGAAAATATGATCATAAAGATGTTGTCACAGCCAAATTGACTTCAGGTTACAGCTGCCATTACTGCACAAGCAAACTTCACAAAGCCATTATGTTCTAAAACCCTGATAAACAGGATGAGGAGAGTGCCTTTAAACTCAATTGGGGTGTCTTGTTTGTGCATTAAGCATGGCTTTAAAACTCAGCAATAACAAGAAAGCACTCACAGAACACACACCTCCCCCAAGGCTGCACAATCCTTTTAGAAATTTTGGATGATAATCCATATACAAATCTGCACCTAAATGCATATATTGGTTAATAGCAGCCATGATTTCTGAGGAATATGTACAATAAATCTTATCAAATCTGAACATTTTACAACCATCTGCAGGGGATGCACTTTCCAATTCTCTAGGAATGCTTAAACTAGATGAGAACATGATATAGACCAGAGTAGGGGAACTCTCCCCCAAACCCCAGCGATTCACATACTGATTGCAGCTAAGAAAGCACCGTTTTATATAGCACCCCTCAGGAGTTTGTACTTGGGTTTCTGTGCTGTCCTCTCTAGAGTCTTAGACTGACATCAAAGCCATGCAAATAGAATTGGTGTGGTGTTTGCTATTGATTTGGCCCCTTGCTGAGAAAAAGTTTTGCGTGTCTCAGTGTGTGTGTGTGTAAGCTTTGTCTCTACTTCTCTTTCTGTGGCAGTGCATTGAAGTGAATGTGTGTGAAGGCACGTGCCGCTCATTATTACTGATACAGGTACAGCAGAGCCCAGGTTAACGTTAATGATATTTAAAGGTCATGCAAGCTTTAGCAAACACAGTGCTGAGACTCCAGAGACTGCCCAAACCCCATGCACACTCCTAGCATGTTGTTCAGCATGTTGTCCATCCTCATGTTTCACTAGTCTAACAGCTGCAGCTCAGCAGTTTTTTCAAGGAAAGTAAACAACAAGAAAAAAATTGTAGTCTGAAAATATTTTGGAGCTGCCAACATCACCCAGATATCAAAAACAACAAAAACTAAAATAGTAGTAGTATACGGGAAGTATTGGTTGTGTTATAAATATGTCTGATAAAAGCAAAGGCAGCATTTTAATGTAATCTGAGTAAAATCTCAGCTGATTTCAAAGGTCTCTCTCCCTCTCTCTCTCTCTCTCTCTCTCTTGCTCTCTGTGTTTCTCAAACAAAATCAGTTGTTGCACATTTGATTAGTACTTGCAGAGATGTGTAAATATTTATACACAAATCAGTTGTACATTCTTATTATTGATCGCTGTGGGTGAAAACATTTTCTTCTTGCCAAAGAATACAAACAGCTAACCACGTTAGCACCACAGAGGTGCTCAGTGGTGTGGAGAGGAAGCAGTGAGTAGGCATGATGATTTTATTTTTCGACAGACTCTGACTGTGTAGGTGGGAACAGCAGGTGAGCCTAGCCCAGGATGAATGAAAGCTCTGAAGACCTCAACCGCTTGAGTTCATGCAATTTGATCCGTTTTGGACCCCAGCAAGTTCTGGATTGCTCAGTAGAAAAAAAAGACATACAGTAGTATGTTCAGTTTCAGTCTCAAGTTTATTTTATGTTGCATATGTTCAATATATAACTTTCCCTGACTGTCAGCCTAAAGATAATTTTCCTTTGAGATACTGAACTGAATTCAGAAAAGAACATCACATGTAGCTGTAACTGTAAACCAGTCATTTCTACTGTCAAAACCCGCCTGCATGACACCGCTCTTATAATAAGCCCCCTCAATAGTTCTGGATGACTCTTGATATTTTGATTATTTTGACCTTTTGGAGAATGCAGGCACCATTTCAACACAGATTAGTAGCAAGGCAGGGTTATTAAATGTGTTATCAGCACTCACACAGGTTGAGCACATGCAGTGAGGTAGGAAATAATTATTCTTGGAAGGATTTATCTACAATTTCCTGCTCTGTCTGACTAGAGGGGAGTGAAATGAAGCTGGCATGATGTTTGATCCTGTGCAACACGAGGAAACTGGCGTCAGAATATACACGCATGCATACAAACACACACATATATCAAAGTACAGTATATGCTTGTTCTGTGAAAATACTATTAAGACTAGCATATTAGGACTAGTGTTTACCTTGTTTTCTTGCTGGCACATTAAAAGGGCTTTTTCATTATAGAAAGCTACTGAAACATGTCGCACCATGTAATGCTCATTACGGGTTCTGCATTTGTTTTCACTACGGTGCACCCGCTTTGGAGGTGTGTTCTGGGAGCTAAATTCAGCACCGCTAAGGAGATAGTACTGAAATCCAGTACAAGGGCTGCACAGTGGGAGGGTGTGCGCACATGCAGAGCAGTTGCCAGTGATTGGTTAGGTGTCTGCATCTTCACAACTCAAGCATTAGCATTGCAAGCACTGTGTGTAAACACAGGAGCAACCCCTCCCTCCTCTAAACAGAGACTGAAAGAGAGAAAATACAGTGGACAAACAAAGCAGGACAGCCCAGGTCAACGCCAGAGGCTATGCTTAGTGATGGTTAAGGGAAGTATGGGGTATCCTGCTTATTAGTGTCTGCTAGTGGAAAGGGCAGCATACGAGGACATATTGGTGCATATTGCGACTGTGAACCCACAGTATTAAGGTAGGTACTTTATTGATCCCACAGTGGGGAAATTTCTGTGTTACAGTAGCAATAGAGAACAACCAACATAAAACCATAAGAACACACG
The DNA here is from genome assembly GCF_001952655.1 of Monopterus albus. Lineage (NCBI taxonomy): Eukaryota > Metazoa > Chordata > Actinopteri > Synbranchiformes > Synbranchidae > Monopterus > Monopterus albus. The sequence continues at coordinate 2,459,984 of NW_018128150.1, read as the reverse complement.
CATAAGAACAGAACTTCATAGAAACACGGAAAAGAACACAACGAGGACACAGCTGCTGTAACTTGCTGCCACTCTGCGCGGCGCATGCGTACGTACATAAGTACGTAGTAACAAAGAACACTTAGTCTTAAAATAAAAAGTTACATAAAGGCAACAAAGTATTAGGACCGATACACACAAGGATTATAAAAGTAGCGTCATCAGAACATTACATTTTACACAGGACAAATAAGCAAATCAAAGGCACCTAAAAACAGGGCAAAGCAGCACTGGAGAATCAGGAACAGCAGTAGAGGCTAAACAACCAGGAAATCAAGAACAATTGAATATAAAGACAATGTGACTTGGTATTTCAAGCAGATCTGTGCAGGATATCTGTAGCCAGTGAAGTGCAGTGAATGAGTCATGGTTTGTCACAGCACCACAGAGACTCGCTGGTGGAGAGTTGAGAATCCCTAATGGAACATGCCAAGTTTCTGTTTCTGCAAAGACCCAAGTTAGTTACCATCCCTTATCTCTTATTAATTCAGATTTAAAAATCATTACCAAAGCTCTAGCCACTACAATAGAGGCAGTCATGTTGGACCCAGTTTAGTTGAAAGCGTGAGAAGTGAAGACAGAAGAGGACTGTATAAAATCAACAGAAATTTTTTATCAAAGTCTGGTCACATGTAAAGCCACACAGTGCTGGGCTCAGAGAAACAGATCTTCCGCAGGAACCCTGTCATCAAAGAGCCCTGAGCTATCATCTGTGGTCACATTTATCTTCTTGGGCGGAGAGCACTGCAGGATTATGGTTCTTGTTACCATTGCTAACTCTGAGAGACGAGGCAGTCCAAGTAACTTCAAAATAGTGCTAATTTATTCAAAGGATCACAGGTAAAATTAACATTACACGCTCAGGTATCTTGCACCTCCAAACTGCTCGCAGGCAGATGTAAGATGAAAGACCCCGAACCCACCAGGCCTATACATTATATCCCCTCGGTTGGGCTAGCCCCATACTCCCCAGAAAACGTCAACCGAGACGTCTCTGTTGCCAGCTTTGCAGCTGGCCATAGCAGTAGTCAAAACATGAAGCAAATCAATGTGTGTGTGTCTGTTGATTAAGTGGTGTGTAGCTAAAAACATTCTCACAACATCTAGTACATGTCGTGGCTTAAACATAAGAACATATTATGGCTAAGGCTACAGTTATACACGTCGTAACAATAATATTTAACATCCTGTCTGCTGACAGTCATCAACTCTTCTTTCTAGTTATCCTTGACCAGATGTACCCTGCAGAATCTCATAAGCATGCCTAATTTGGGGTTCAGTGTCTTGCTCAGGGACACTTAGGCATGCGGGGAGACCAGGAGTCGAACCACCAACTTGCTGGTTAGAAGACGACTGCCCTACCTCGTAAGCCACAGCCACCCCCAACCAATATTGGACAATTGGTTGTCTGTAGAACTAGTGAAATGCTACGAGGGCCTATGTGAAGATGCAAAACGGGCCATCTGGTTAATTAAAGATGCAGACCTTATTTCTCCACAAAGGTCTTCAACAGTTCTTGACAATTATCAATACAGTTGTAATATATACTGTATATAAGAAAGGAAAATCAAGGTATAAGAGTAACCAGAGTTTATAAAATCTGAATATTATAGTCACTCCAATATTAATCCACCCAGCCCAAACAGGCTTCATTAAAAATAGGAATGCTTCACACAACATCTGTAGATTATTTAATTTGATTAATCTTGCACAACAAAAACAAACCAAAACCATAATTTTATCACTGGATGCAGAGAAAGCATTTGACAAAGTTAACTGGACATTTCTCTTTTGTATGCAGGTTTGGGTTTGGCGAGTCATTCATCCATTGGATAAAAATACTGTACACATCATCTAGGGTAACAATAAGTACAAATGGAATCAGGTCACAAAGTTTCAGGTCACTTTACAGCAGGGTACCAGACAAGGATGCCCACTCTCACCATCTCTATTCGCCATTTTTATTGAGCCTCTAGCAGCAGCGATACAACAGAACAATATAATTAAAGGAATACAAGATACTTAGAGCATAAAATTAGTCTTTATGCAGATTATTTATTATTATGTGGAGGCTGTAAAGCATCCACACTATGTTCTCCTGTTCCTTATTTATTATTGTGTGGATGCTTTACAGCATCCACACTATGCTCTCCTGTTCGTTATTTATTATTATTGTATGGATACTGATTCAGCATCCATACTATGTTATGCTGTTCTTTATTTATTATTATTATTCTGGTTTCTTCTGTCTGTTTTTCAGCACTTAATTTCTTCAGCATACTTTCAGCTACAGTGCCTTGCGAAAGTATTCGGCCCCCTTGAACTTTGCGACCTTTTGCCACATTTCAGGCTTCAAACATAAAGATATAAAACTGTAATTTTTTGTGAAGAATCAACAACAAGTGGGACACAATCATGAAGTGGAACGAAATTTATTGGATATTTCAAACTTTTTTAACAAATAAAAAACTGAATAATTGGGCGTGCAAAATTATTCAGCCCCTTTACTTTCAGTGCAGCAAACTCTCTCCAGAAGTTCAGTGAGGATCTCTGAATGATCCAATGTTGACCTAAATGACTAATGATGATAAATAGAATCCACCTGTGTGTAATCAAGTCTCCGTATAAATGCACCTGCACTGTGATAGTCTCAGAGGTCCGTTTAAAGCGCAGAGAGCATCATGAAGAACAAGGAACACACCAGGCAGGTCCGAGATACTGTTGTGGAGAAGTTTAAAGCCGGATTTGGATACAAAAAGATTTCCCAAGCTTTAAACATCCCAAGGAGCACTGTGCAAGCGATAATATTGAAATGGAAGGAGTATCAGACCACTGCAAATCTACCAAGACCTGGCCGTCCCTCTAAACTTTCAGCTCATACAAGGAGAAGACTGATCAGAGATGCAGCCAAGAGGCCCATGATCACTCTGGATGAACTGCAGAGATCTACAGCTGAGGTGGGAGACTCTGTCCATAGGACAACAATCAGTCGTATACTGCACAAATCTGGCCTTTATGGAAGAGTGGCAAGAAGAAAGCCATTTCTTAAAGATATCCATAAAAAGTGTCGTTTAAAGTTTGCCACAAGCCACCTGGGAGACACACCAAACATGTGGAAGAAGGTGCTCTGGTCAGATGAAACCAAAATCTAACTTTTTGGCAACAATGCAAAACGTTATGTTTGGTGTAAAAGCAACACAGCTCATCACCCTGAACACACCATCCCCATTGTCAAACATGGTGGTGGCAGCATCATGGTTTGGGCCTGCTTTTCTTCAGCAGGGACAGGGAAGATGGTTAGAATTGATGGGAAGATGGATGGAGCCAAATATAGGACCATTCTGGAAGGAAACCTGATGGAGTCTGCAAAAGACCTGAGACTGGGACGGAGATTTGTCTTCCACCAAGACACTGATCCAAAACATAAAGCAAAATCTACAATGGAATGGTTCAAAACTAAACATATCCAGGTGTTAGAATGGCCAAGTCAAAGTCCAGACCTGAATCCAATTGAGAATCTGTGGAAAGAACTGAAAACTGCTGTTCACAAACGCTCTCCATCCAACCTCACTGAGCTTGAGCTGTTTTGCAAGGAGGAATGGGCAAAAATTTCAGTCTCTCGATGTGCAAAACTGATAGAGACATACCCCAAGCGACTTACAGCTGTAATCGCAGCAAAAGGTGGCGCTACAAAGTATTAACTTAAGGGGGCTGAATAATTTTGCACGCCCAATTTTTCAATTTTTTATTTGTTTAAAAAGTTTGAAATATCCAATAAATTTCGTTCCACTTCATGATTGCAAGCCAGCTGCAAAGCTGGTGAGAGAGACGTCTATTATTGATTTCAGGCATTTTCAGGATGATCTTTCAGCTTATTAGCATCCACACGCATTTACGACAGGAAATGCATTTCTCTAGTTATATTTACAGGACTCCTACAACTCAGGACAGGAAACGTTACACATTATTAACACATTCTCTAAGATCTCAAACTACACAATAAATTGGAATGAATGCACCATGCTACCACTCTCTGAAGATGCCTGGGATTCTGCAGCTCAAGACTCCTCCCTCCAGCTTTGCACAAGCAACATTAAATATCTAGGTATAAATATCTCCGCCAGGCTGTCGGAAGTTTTTAACCTCAACCATACCCCTCTACTAAAAAAGATAGAAGATGATTTCAAACGCTGGTCTAATCTTCCTCTCTCACTCATCAGCTGAATAGTTACTGTCAAAATGAAAACTCTACCTCAAATGAACTACCTGTTTACAATACTTCCCACAACACCCACAGATAAATGGTTTAAATCACTTGATTCTGTAACTTCACAATTTTATTGGAAAAGAAACCCAAAATTTCTCTAGCTACTACACTCCAAAAGAAGAAATCACTAGGTGGCCTAAAAGCACCAAATTTCCAACTGTAAAATCACAGTTACAACCGTGCATGGATAGTGCAAAATTACTGGACCGGTACATCGACTGCATTACTGCAGAAGCTGCACCGATCCGCCTGTCAATCTCCCGTTCCATCCTTCCCTCACTCGTGAACAAGACCCCAAGATACTTGAACTCCTCCACTTGAGGCAGGAACTCTCCACCAACCTGAAGGGAACAAGCCACCCTTTTCTGACTGAGAACCATGGCCTCGGACTTGGAGGTGCTGATTCTCATCCCAGCCACTTCACACTCAGCTGTAAACCACCCCAGTGCATGCTGGAGGTCCTGGCTTGAAGGAGCCAACAGAAAAATGTCATCTGCAAAAAGCAGAAACAAGATCCTGTGGTCCCCAAACTGGACTCCCTCTGGCCCCTGGCTGCACCTAGAAATTCTGTTCATAAAAATAATGAACAGAACAGAACCCACACACACACACACATTCACACCAACCTCTAAAAATGTAACAAGCTGATTTTATTGGTAGTACTCTTATCATTGTTGTGATTTTTTTCTCTCCTTCTCCCTTTCTTGCTCATTATAGGCTGCATAAGTTGGAAATACACATACTTCACAGCCTCACACACCATGATCTTGTAAAACATTGCATCATTTTGTAATGTCATGTATCCATTGTCTTGTCTCCCATGTCTGGACTTGATTTGTTAATGTGTTACTTTGTTTCAATAAAAAAAAGTTTCTGTTTCTGCCTGTTGGTCAACTTACTTAGTAAAAGATACTGTAAGTCATGTCAGTTTTATTTGATTGATTAAGCCCCAAACTGCACCTTTAACTGAAAGGACTTCACAGTCTACATATTTTGAGAAATCTCAGGCTGATTTCTGTTATCCCCCCAATTACAGCTGATGTGAATAACATGTTTTTGTGATTCAGCAATGAAAGAATACATATAAAAAACTCAAATACAACAGGTCTTTCCAGAAATATTGTTAATCTTGATAATCTACAAAACTCACCGAGAACATTTTTCAATAGGACCGTTTTTTCAGCAGTCAAATCACTTTTATTTAAATAGCCCCAAATCATAAATTTGCTTTTTCTTTGCAAACAGGCTTCAGCCGTCCCTGGTATGTTAGTGGTTAAGGCGCAGTGCTCTCGCCACTACGGCGCGGGTTCGAATCAGGGTTGCATCAGGAAGAGCATCCAGCGTAAAACACGTGCCAAAATGTCAACATGCCAGTCATCAGTGTGACGATTCGCTGTGGCGACCCCTAAACGGGAAAAGCCAAAAGTGACTTTCTTTCTTTGCAAACAGGCATCAACAAAATCAACTGAAAATTTAAATGCCTTCATTGTTTTCTAACAAAAGCAAAATTATAATTGCTGTTTTCATTTTGGCTTCTTTTTATCTCAGCCTTGAGCAAAAGAAGTTTATATACTTGTGGGCAAAACTCTGAAGTGCCATGTGAGGACTAGCTTGTGCAGTGAACAGATATTGATATTCTGCAAATAATATGTTTGATGTTTTAAAATGATATTAAAATTTTAGCTATGTTTGGAGCTTTTTCAGGTGGAAGTGGTGAGTGTTTTTAGTTGTGCACATCTTCTTTTCTTCAGCCCTTTTGCATTCAATATAAAACAGGAAAATTGTCCAATTATATTTCATGTGAATTTTACTTCCCACAAAAAACTGTCAGACTTGGCCTTACATCATTTTAAATGTCTCACCCTTTAGCATTAGAGCTGCTACAAATGTCATTTTCTCACTCCTGAGATTATGCTGCCAGTCATTCAACATGTTGTATAGTTAACTTTTTTTAAAGGTACATCTTTATTGTACAGTAATACTAAGGGCAGAATTTGGTGTGTACTGTACAATATTATTACTTAATAATTACATGCATTTCACTGTGAGTAATGTAGTGGTTAAAACAAACAAGCTAATATGCAATATGTAATAGAATACATTGAGAGTGTGTAGATTACATGCAGTTACTATATGCAGTAGTCAATTAATAACTAATTTCTGCAAGCCCTCTGTACTATGTCAGCTCACTGTGTAAAAAGTTTGTGTATGCTGAAGCAAAAATATTTTGGGTTCTGTTTGTTTAACCCACTGGGTCATCCTGATCTGGAGATGACCTGTTAACTAGGTTCAGGAATTGGCGGAGGAGCCAAAAGTGAGCTGTGTACAAAAGGAGGCAGTATGCTGCTGCAGTAGAGTAGTGTAGTATGTGCATGCGGAAGAAGGATGGAGAGTGAGACCCCATCCGGGGACATGATGGACTTGACTCTGCTTATGACCTAAAAGAGACTGACTGACTCTGTGACAATCTTCTTGTCTAATACTGCATTTATTTCCTGCAGGAATGGTGACTCTGTCCCCTATCTCTTAGTTTGTTGAATTGTCTGCCAAACTTTTGAACTGCCTTGAATTATTGTAATATTAAATTATCATTGTAATTGGAATGATTTGTCTGAATTAATTTAGCTCACATCAGGTCCTAAACACCACAGTAATCTCACCAGGTTCCAGGAAGTGTAATATTTTGTATTAAAAATAAATCAAATAAAGTTGTAGACTGAGAATTGTCACCCAGCTTTGCAGTTCCCCTCAGCTCTACAGTCTTTTAACATCTTTCAACTTATTGTTTTGTCCCATAACTTTACTGTTTGGTTTAGACTCAACGCTCTCATTAACTTACAGCCCAGCATGAAAAGGTAGTCAGATGATGTTAGCAACCAGCAGATGAACATAGTGGAGATTCTAGCAGATAAGATTCCAAATATATTTATCAGTAGGTAATTGAGACTAATATAAAGTAAAGGAGAGATTGAATATATTACCAGCTCAACACCAGTCAGTCAGAACTGATGAAGCCTCTTGGATGAGAGGTGAAACGTCTTCGACCTAGAAATCTAGTCCAGTTGATTTTTTCTAAGTTTTTTTTCAGCTTATTATGACCTGGATGACTGAGAATCTGCACAGACATCAACAATTTAAAATCAATCCTAAAATGAACAGGAAGCTAATGGACTTAGGCAAAAACTGGAGTTATATGCTCATGACGCCGTGTATTAGTCAAAAGACAAACTGCTGCATTTTGGACCAACTGGAGCCGGGACAATAAGGCTTGAGAAATGCCAGTATACAGTGCATTACAATAATCAAGTCTAGAGCTAATAAAGACATGAACTGCCTTTTCAAAATCACTAAAAGAAAGAAAGTGTTTAACCTTAGCCAAAAGTCTCGGATGAAAAAAAATGACCACAGATTTTATCTGTCTAATGTGAGCACTCACATCACACCCAATTGCATGAAGGTACAGTGTGAGCAGTGAAGTCATGGATCCTGGCTGTGCAGTAGCGCTGATTAAGACATATAGTGTTAGTTAACACATCGTACATGATTAACAAAGTTTGCACAGTGTCTGCCTGGTGTAATGTTGCTCAGAGTCTGCTGATGTGTAAGCATTCATGTGATATTCAGCTCGCTGTGAAGTTCTACTCACAACTGGACAAAAATATTAATGCTGCGTTAAAGCTTGCTGTGGGTGGAGTTTCTGCATGCCCTTAGTAGTGATTATGAAAGATTTTAGTGTTTGTTGAAGAATGGATATCAGTACTAAGATGTTCTACATGTAAAAAGTATTTATTGTACTGTATTTATTTATTCTAATGCTGTAAGTGGTCCAGGTAGTGTAGCTGCCTTATACACTGTTGGGAAACTGAGTCCCTTAAATATTTTTATGAGCCTTCGTGTCTAAAGTTTTTATCTGATGGCTGGAATTACTTTCTAAATAGAGTAGATGTATCAAAATTTTAAAAATGCTGTTTCTCTCAAATCAAGAATTATGCATCATAAAATGTAATTATTCCTGCAGTATCTTCAAATTTTAAATGCAGTACTTAAGTAAATGTACTTTGTTTTACTTTCCCATCATTGGCCAACAGCAGCAGGAAGGTGCTTACTTTCCCAACACCTCTATTTTTATGAACATAGTGCAGTGAAAATGACTACACTTATGAAAATGAATATCATTATTTAATATCCAAATACCTAATTAGATTAGGGCACCAGATGGTTATAGTTCCATCAAACTATTAAACAATTAGAGTAATTAATTCAGTCTAAGTCTGAAAGCTGTGAATCCTACCAGTTCAGTGACCCCTCTACTGAAAATTATGAGAGACCCAAAGATGACATAATAAAACCAATTCTAAGATAAATAGATTTATTTAAGATATGTACACAGGGAAAATGATCGGAATGAGAGAGGTTTTGATGGATGAATGACCGAATAGTCTGTTGTTTGTGATAGTGGAAAGAAGTTGGTTATTCTGGACAAAAATTGAGCCAGATTCTAGATCTAAATTCTGAAGTTTAATCATGAATATGGAGAGGAAAAAATAACTTGATTGTTATAAGTTAGATACTAATTTGGTGACTAATAACTACAGATTTCATGAGACATAAGTTAGCCAGAGTGCACTTACCTGTTAACCAGAAGTCAACCATTAGCTTTGGAGATTCCACATGGGCAGGAGGCAAGAAGCTCTGGTTTGGAGGTTCTTTGGGCCAGAGTTGAGCTGACTCCAGAGCTCTGAGATGGTCTAGAGTTGAACACTCAAGACAGCTCTGTTGTTGCCGGATTCTGGGATTGCTCTCAGGGGCAGCTGCTTCTCAGGTTCTCCTTTCAGAATGCTAGCTTCACCAGGGTCCTTTTGTTGTTGGCAGTTTAGAGCTGTCTCACAGTTTTGTTGTTTGTTTTGGTGCGTGTTTACTTCAGGGCACTTCCTTGTCGGTTTACAAAATTAATACAAAACACAAAAACACGCAGACAAGAGACACACCCTGTGGTGGCTCGAAGTTTTCTTGTTCTTTGTTTCTAAACCGCTTTGAAAACTCTCTTTTTCTGAATGACACTCTGAGACAAGCGGAGCAGAGATTTCATCTGCTTGGCTCAGTAGTCCACAGGGCTAGTCTCCTGACTGGTTGAGATCCTCATGGCTATAACAATGGTTTAATAATAGACGTGTTATTTTTCATGTAATATTCAGGTATTGCTTCCATTTATCCATTTTGGTTCACATTAATGTAACTTTAGGTTTGGAATCATTTTTACTGTTATAAGAACTTTAAGGAAGAAGTATTTGCAGTGACTAGTTATGTATGTACAGTACTTCATTAGTTTGACTCAAACATTTTCAACTTATTATAGATATTTCACACAACTCGGCCCGGGTTTGAATCAGGGTTGCTCAGGAAGGGCATCCGGTATAAAACACGTGCCAAATGTCAACATGCGAGTCGTCAGTGTGACGATTCGCTGTGGCAACCCCTAAAAACGGGAAAAGCCGAAAGTGACTTTCTTTCTTTCTTATACATATTTCACACAAGTCTTGGTTAATAAAGCTTCACATTTCCAAATCTAAAGACATATCTTTATCAACAAGAGAGAGAGTGACTTTTAAGCCAGTTTTATAGCACTTTTCACATTCCCATGAGGAGGTGTTAGGAGTTCTCTTCACATTCTTATGTTTTGTTACCCTGGAAACTAATCAGATAAGAGGGAAGCAAAGTTCTTGGGCTTGTTTGAGTTAATTGAAACATATTGTTTAAGGTCAGAGGTGTGAGTCCAAGATTCTAATGCAGTAAAGTCACAAGGAGAGAAGATTTTTGGTTTCTGGAGACAGGATCTGGGCTCTTCATCTGATAAGGAGACAGGATATGATTTATGTTCCTTGTAGCTGGTGGTAAAGACAAATCCAGACAATCTCTTCTATCAGCAATCACTGTAGCAACTTTGCATGGAAATGGAAATATTAATGGAATGCATACAAATGGCCTAATGAAGTAATTTTGATAATCATAATCAGTGTGGAAATGTGGTTGTTGGGCTGCCAGTTGTCTCTCTCTCTCTCTCTCTGGAGATGCTAATATACACCCTGTATCAGATGTAAGCAGGTACAGTGCCTGCACCATTTTTTGGATTGTTAGCAGGGGCCATGCATCAATGGATTGCACAGCTGTCCTCCGCCACACCAGTAAATTGATGCTAATGCAATTAGCTTTGTTGCCTTCATCTCAACTCTGCTCTGAATCTACAGGGCGTGAGAGGAGGGGTGAGGAACATAATCAAACTGCTCATATTTCAGGACCAAGCAATATATTTTTACTGACATGAATATTGCAACTGCGAGATCTGTGCTGGCATGCATAATAAAGCTAATCTGGAGTCTAAGAGATGTGTAAATGCCAGCAGGTGAATATTTGGTGGCAGTGATGCCACCTCACCCAATGCTGCATGGAGGAGTGTGTATTTTAGGCTTGTTTCATGCCCAGCAACATCACGCTATCACAAGCATCAAAACATTAATTATGAAAAGCACATGGAAATGGATGGAAACTATGGCTTATTATGACTGTCTTACAGATGAAAATAGCTTTATTCATCATGGTGCTGATGCAGAAAATGTGAATCTGAACATGTCAGAGAGCTGAGAGAAACTGTTGAGTGCACACAATGACTGAAACAAATGGCTTTTTGTCTGCAGAACAGAAAAGGTGAAAGTGAGAAATGTATAATTGAAATTATGTTTAAAAAAAACCCAAAGATGATGAAACATTTGTGTTTTTCTTCCAAAGCTCAGTTTGAAGGTTAGATACACAATTCTACCAAAGGCCAGAGTTTAGCAGAAATTTGCCTGCAGTGTGACAGACCATCCATTATCAAATAGAACTACATTTTATGATAATGTGACCACTGTGTGATAAAAACAGATGAGAGTTGTGTCTGTGGTGTTTCAATCAAAGCTGCAGCTTTTGTCTGTCACTATGCGGCAGTCCAACGATGCCCCGTGATAAAATCTGAAGTTAGCTTAATTCAATTATATACAATATTATGGGCTAGTAATGTTCATCCAGGAAACCACTCATAAATTAAACAGCCTAATTCATCTCCTCTATTCCACACACTAAATTTAATTTGTTCAAAACATTCTCAACAGTGGCAGACAGAGCGTCCGAGCATTTAAGAAATGGTATTTCAGTTATCCACATATCAAGATGATGGATTTTCTTACATGTAGTAATTAAATTTATAACACAGCTTCACTTAGAAACACATCAGGTTTGTTTGCAAGCTAACAGTATTTATCACTGTGCCACCTTCTTTTATTTGCCTTCTGTTCAGCAAAAAGCACACTAATCCACACCCATGCAAAACTAGCCCCCACCCTTGTTGCCACGGCCAAAAAGCAGGAATCTTTTTGAAATGTGGGTTTGAGAAAAATAAATAACACCTGTCTTCTTCACAGACTCCCTCCTTCTCCTTCAGAATGTGAGGCATCTGTTGAGGTGATGTCTTTATAGTGGTGCTGCATGTCTGATTAAAACCAATGGCACTCTGTCAAGTGCTCCCTGTGTCCTGAGCTAGTTTTTAATTAGTTTATGATAAGAGACCTTTTCCTTCATTTCCTCTGGTTATTCAACTACATTACATCAACAGCAATAAAACTGAGGTAAGTACATTTGGGAGAATGTACCAGATTTCTTCAGGAAGAGAAGGTGTTAGAAGAAAAAGTAAGCCCCAACTCTAGGCTGTGATATTATGCCACTGCTGTGAGCAGTGGACAGTCAAGGGCAGGTTTCATTGCTTCATCTTCCTGTCTTCCCCTTGTTATCAAGAAACATGCTTATCAACATACATACTCTGTCATTTACTGTTTGCCTTTCTTTGTGATATCAGGGCCACTGGCAAGTAGGGAAAACCTATCACTCTTTGGTACAGTGCGTTTGTGAAGTTTTTGTGCATATCGTTTACACTAGCCATGCTCTCCATGGTGTATTGAGCTGTAAATACACAGAGCTGTGTATGCCAGCCCACAACATAGTTTGTCTGTGTAGTACCAGATCATAAGCATGTATACAGGTGCATGTGTTCCTACCAGTGTCTGTTTCATAACAGTAATCCACAAGAATGCAAAGGCTGGAGAAGTAGGAGTAATGATCTGAAATATAAATCCTCCAAATATCCCAAAGGGGCATGATATCAATCTGTGTAGTGTGAGCATTCATCACTGTGATTTCATAAAAATAAACTGTCCATTACTACCAGTACCAGAGGGATCCAGTACCCTCTGCCAGTGATAAAACAAGAATAAATGTGTCGATTTAGAAGCAATGCCAAAATAGACAAGGTGAATGTAAGATTGTACCTACTTTCTTTTGATTACTTTACACTGGCTGATTTTGACTAACAGTAGATACAGTACAATTATTTGAGTACTAAATGACCCTTCACTGAGCACTGACACTCTGAGTTGCCTTTGAGTTACTCCTGTCAGGCTTTTACATTTAGGACTGTACATACTCAGATTGCCAAGATAATGGTGGCCAACTGAAAGTGAGAAGCCTAAGAGGAAACTGGTTTTGCCAGCTGGCAGATTAGCAGCTAGTGTTAAAGCGGAAAAAAAACTGTTTAATTCATTGCTTTTGAACTTTTGGATTTGGAAAGGTGAAAAAAACACAACACTCTCTTTAGCTTTACCAAGCTACCAGCGCCCCATGCACACCGCTGGCAGACCTACCATGCTTACTTGCTGTGATTGGCACAGTTTGGAGAATAGGTGCAGTAAATGATCAATTCAAAGCTGCAAAATCATATAGAAATGGCAATAGGTGCATATAAATAGTGCTTTTATTCCAAGCACTTGAGAATTTGTGTCTCATTCTGTCCTTATTGGCTTTTTTTAGTTCCAGACCCAAATGAAGTAAGATGAGTAAAGTAGTGCTGGTGATGACAGAACTGGACTTAAGTGCTGACAAACACAAGAGAGAATACTGATAGCTCAGGTAATATGATAAATTGGTGGCACAGGTGAAAACAGTGTCTAGTGCAGAGGCAGACTTATAGGAACACATGATATATAACAACAGATAATGAAGCTGGCAAACTGGAGCACAGGTATGTAACAATGACAAGGTCAAAAGTAGGTAAACTAGAACACTGATAAGTATACTGGCAGGCAAGGTAATACTGGGGCAGACAACAGGAACACAGGCAAACAAAATGGCAGGTAATTCTGGAGTCTCAGACAAATTACAGGCAATTTAGAAGATACAGGGAAATAGAAAGTCACTTTTGGCTTTTCCCGTTTTAGGGGTTGCCACAGCAAATCGCCACACTGACAACTGACATGTTGACATTTGGCACGTGTTTTACGCCTGACGCAACCCTGACTCAAACTCGGGCCGCAGTGGCGAGAGCGCTGCGCCTTAACCGCTAGCCTATCAGGGACTGCTATAACTTAGAAGATACAGGGTAATAAACACAATAACTAGGACTAAGCACTTAACAATGAACCAGGCAGGTAGTACAAACAGTTCATCACAGTAAGTAAGTAAGTAAAGTAAGTAAAGGTTTATTTATATAGCACCTTTCACAGATAAAATCACAAAGTGCTTCACAAAGTCAACAATGCAGAACGCAAAACAAACAAAACAATATGCCAACAACACCAACAGATAATATATAAAAACCATAATAAAAATAAATTAAAACAAACTATAAAATCAACTAAAAGCCTGACTAAAGAAATGTGTCTTCAGCTGCTTCATAAAACCACCAATAGATTCGGCCATACGCAGTGACAGTGGCAACGCATTCGACAGTCTAGGAGCCACAGCCTGAAAAGACAGGTCCCTCCTAGTCTTCAAACGGGTTTTGGGGACCACTAAAATTGCCTGACTTGAGGAGCAGAGAGCACGCTTCGGAACATATGGGGTCAATAGGTCAGCAATATACTGAGGAGCCTGACCATGAAGTGCCCTAAATGTTAGCACTAAAATTTTAAAATCAATTCTAAACCCAACTGGTAACCAGTGAAGTGAGAATAAGACAGGCATAATATGAGCTCTTCTAGGGGTTCCTGTTAAAAGCCTCGCTGCAGCATTCTGCACAATCTGAAGACGATTTACAGTTGACTTATTGCAACCGATAAGAAGGGAATTACAGTAATCAAGACGTGCAGAGATAAAAGCATGGATAATCATCTCCAGGTCAACCTTTGATAACATTTGCCGTAATTTAGAAATATTCTTCAGATGATAAAAACAATTTTTTACCACCTGTCTTACATGGCAATCAAGAGACATAGTCTGATCAAACACAACACCAAGGTTTCTGAGGCTCGACTGGACAGAGGAGCCCAATGAACCAAGGCGTTGTCTGATTGACGGGATCTTATTATCAGGCGCAATAATCAGCACTTCAGTCTTATTAGAGTTTATATGAAGATAGACAGGGCAAACAAAGTAGGGAGCAAGCAGCTGACCAGAATCAGAGAAACTAGAGTCCTTTCACAGTAGTGACGGGAAGTTCAGTTCATTTTACTGATTCAGTTCTTAGAATCTCGTTCGGCAAAGTGAACAAATCTTTTTCAAGTCATTTCATTCACTTCAGTAGAATGTAATTAAAATGTTACATGTTAATTCCCCATCTACTTACACACATATTGAACACACTTTGAATAAGAAAGAACTGTAATGCAGCCAAGATCATATTATAAATAATATCGTACCTGTGTCTTGAAGCTATGCAGTCTGTTACGTCAACACCTCACCTCCGGATATTTTGGGTCAAATTCGTTTGGTCTTTTGTCACGTAACATCCTAAGCTAAGCTATGCTGTGCCATGCCGTCTTCTGTATAATATACAGAAAGATGAAGTTTGAAGTCCCTGATGAAGTTTAAAGCATTAACCAACTCTTTATTAAAACATTCAGTGTTATGGAAAAGAACCATATTGACAGATATTCACAAAATTATAATCTGTAGGAAATACAAAGCTATTTTATAATAAAAATAAATGCATTACATAACAGTAAGAGTAAAAAGGATGGTTGAAAATTAACTCATTTCTGTATCCAACAAAGCGGTCATGTCACGTTACAAAAACGAATGACTCGAAACCGAGGACTCGAAAGGTGTACTAATCTTTAAAAGATTCATTCAAAAACAAACAACTTGGAACCGAGGACTTGAAAGGTTTACTAGTCTTATGCAATGTTGCGCATGTGCGGTCAACACAAAATGAACGAATCAATCCCTGAGATGACTCGATGTTCTCGAGTCATGGGAAAAATTCATTCAAAATTAAAGAATTGTTCATGAACGATACATCACTAGTTCACAGGCAGGTGATAAGAGAACTAGGAAGAGCTAATTGACCAGAAACCAGCAAAATAAAGCATTTGAGAACAAGTGAGTCCACACCATCCAAACTGGGCAGGCAAGGTTGGAGTCCAGTAAAGAAACAAGCTGGCAATAAGAAAGGAAAACCATGTTTTCCCCATGCCTTGTCTTTCCTCCTAAGCCAAAACCAGAAGACCTCTTGCTCTGCCTTGTTCCAGTGAAGCCTTTACAGCCAACTTCCACAGGTTGTTGCCCTCCACGCTGCTTCTATGCACATTGTTGCCAGTTTTGTACACTTCCTCTCTTCCCATGTGACAGAGAGCTCAGCCATGACCACAGTCGTGACAGAGGTATTTCAGAAAGCCAGGTCTGACTATATGCAGGGAAGCTATGGTGTTTTCCTTTGCTATTGGTGAAAGTCAGTTTTCAGGTTCTAGCTTTCAGGAGACATGAGGGACCACACCGTCTGTTTGCTGTTCTTTATCTCAAGTGGACTGCAAGAGTGGCCTTGTTTCCTCCCAGACTACTGTGCATGCCTCCAAGATCTCATTATAGCTTTAGACTACATCTTGGGAGCTGCTCCATACTCAAATCTAGCCCTGTCAGGCTTATGATATGTTATTTTAGTCTGGTTGACTGCTTGCTCAGCATTTTGCTTGTGCTCTTGGACCTTGGTGTTCTGCACAGACAGACCAGGTGAGTCTCTCAGCTGTAACCACATCTCATTTGTAGCCCAAGAAAGTTCAGTGGCAGCTGGAGAGTGTTCTTCCAAATATGGCTACAGTGGGGAAGACCTAGTCATTTGGCTTTGGAGTCATTCTTCAGAGTGTTATACCCCAGTTCTTTTATTGGACAGATCTGAGTAAGGAAGGAGTCCGTCTTTCTTGATTTTAGTGCTGGTTTATTTAAAAAAATATATATATGAATAAAGATTACAGAACACAACCCAGGTTGTTCCTTCCTTCAGAAACACACACACTCTGGCTGCTGGGGAGAGGAGATCCCAGAAGACACAGAGCCTAATACATTTATCAGTTTTTGGGCTAACCCCTTACACAGATGAAGTCTGTCCAGCAGACTCCATCTTTTATCTAGAGTTCCACAGGCTTGGAGCAGCTGCGTGTTACCTAGTCATAACAAAATGAGGTAGATCAATGTGTGTGGATGTTGTTATATGGTGCGTAACTAAAACAATCATTCAGACATAAATCTAACACAAGATTAATACAAGAAAACAATTGGCATCAAGGTACACTTATCAGAATCAACATTGTCTTTTAACCTTGAAGCAAAGCAGACTAGAGCAGACTTTGAATCTTACTAAATTGCATTAGTAATACATTAAAGTCTAAGACATTAATGTCTACTAATTATCTGACTAATTTATTAATTTCTAACAAGAGCTTTGGAAGAGGTGATCCTGCACAGTTTCACAGACCACATTGGTTGCTGGTTGTAAGGTAAACTGGACCCTGAATTTCCCTGGGAGATGTTTTTTTATTCAGGCCCTCAGAGACCTGTGTCATGACAGAGACATCCATATTTCTCTGATCAGTCATGTAATAGCCCCCCAGGACTTAAACGGACTGGTCTACCAGCAGTGAGAAATTCTCTCCATCACTTGAGAAAGAGATGATGTAATTTCTGACTTCTTTGACATATGGGCAGAGGGAGACAGGTATCAAACATCCAGTCTAGTGATTAGTGGACAACCTGAGCTATATTCATGGAAAGCAGAGGAGTTTGACTGAGTTTATGCATCACAGATGAAACGGACATATTTACTGCTAGAAAATTTCCCAATTCTTTTGTTGGAAGCACGAGAAGTGAAGACAGTTGTTTAAATCGACAGAAAGTTTACTGGAAGTCTGAGCACAGGTGAAGTCTTACAGCGCTGGGATCAGAGAGACAGAGCTCCCGCAGGAATTCCATCCTCTGAACCCTGAGTTATCTTTTTACATTACAATTGTCTTCTTGGGCTAGGTCTGCCCTGGACAGAAGTACAACATTCAACACTTTGTAATCCCATTGGCCATTTGGTGTAAGCAGGAGCTCACACCTCCTTGCTGAAATGTGATGTGTGTGTGTTGGGATGTGATTTTCCAGGCGGCAACTAATCAATCAACACTGAACAGACCCCCTATCTGTATAGGCTATTGCAGGACAAAGCAGGACCTAGTGAGTATGCTAAACCAGCCTAGGTGAAGGTGCAAAACAGGCCAACAGGTCTTTGTTAAAATGTAAAATAGGCCATCTCATTACTTGAAGATACAGACATCCTGTCTCTACACAGAAGTTAAAGCAGGCAGTTTCTACTTCAGTATCACTTGACTCTCATCAATACAATTGTAAGATATATAAGCAAGGAAAATAAAGTTATGAAAGGTAACTAAAGGGAACTAAAGTTATGAAAAGTAACTAAAGCTTATAAAGTAACTAGAGTTTACAAGAATCAAATCTTACATACACTAGTAACTCTGTAACTACTGAGGGAGAGAATATCTAGACTGGATTATAATGGCTCACAAAGGTTTGGAGAGGACTGAACTGATTGACAACCAAGATATGAGGTTTCTGGCACTGACAGTTCCACAACTCAGCAAATAGTGCATAAAATATAGCCTATAAAGTCAACTCAGCAGGTAGAAGCAATGCCTCTATGAGTGCTTTCAGGCTTTTATTGGCTGGCCAGTGCTGCATTCACACATAGAAATTGCTGCAGCGCATCTTTGTGAGGGGTACAAACTCCTCAAGTGAATTTTACGCTCTTATAATGAGCATATGTTTGGCTTTGTATTACAGCTAAATTGAAAATTAATGCCAAAAAATCTATATACTCTATTCTATGTGAGGCCATCTGTGGGAAGAACATAATAATTAACTTAATGTTTAGTGGTGTCTTCATAAATGTAAGCTGATAAAATATCTCTGTGATATGTGAAGATTATATCAAATACATGGTCATGAACAGAATACCCAGACTAACATAGAGTTTATTTATAGAAGCTGAGATCTAGTGAATAGCACAAAGCAAATAATGTAAGATTTTAACATGCAGGGTGCCAAAGTGAGGTTTGGTGTGTATTGTGTTTGAAAATAGTAATTAATGAAGTGTCGTGCACATCTGATTATTGATTCTGAAATGCATGTACTCAGTTAATTAAGAAATATATGTAAATTGTCTTTTGGCAGGCGCATACTGCTCTGCAGCTTGGATCTGTCTCCTTGTGTCACAGGTAAGGAGAGGCATTGGAAGCATTAGCAGACAGACACCCTGAGGGGAGAGATTTGGTGTTCTCAGTGGTTTGCCAATAGCTGTAAATAGTTTCACTCTGCCAGAAAGTCACAGTTGTCTCCTGTTCCACAGACAAATGGCTCGCAAACAAATGAATGCTTCATGCGACATTTATCTCCCACTTCTCCCTCCCCATTTGACCCAAATAAAATTACTCAAAAGCTTCATCTGTAAAGCATAATCAATCATATATTTTCCTCGACATACTGTTTGAAAGTTCGACCTGTAATATTTGTAAAATTTTACGCTGTGACCCTAGTGACCTGACCTATTAGCTTTAACAAGTAAATAGTATACATGCAATAGTATACAAGAACATCTACCCACAAACAGTTGGGTTGAGCGTTCATTCACATCGCCTGATTTTCATCAGCAGATTGTGTTTGCTCATTTTTAAATAATTGGCTCAGTTTTCATGACCCTGCTGTGGAGGACCGTCAACTAGCAGATGACCTGTTCTACTGCAGATTTGACACACACTTACCATACTTGGCAGCACTGTATCAGCAGTAAAGTCCTACAAGTTCCTGGGCTCCACTATCACCCAGGACCATCATCAAGAAGGCATAGCAGAGGATGTTCAACCTGCCCCAGGAGCTGCTGATACAGTTCCACAGAGGAATCATCAAGTCTGTTCTCTGCACCTCCATCACTATCTGGTTTGGCTCAGCAACCAAACAGGACAAGTACAGACTTCAGTAGACAGTCAGGACTGCAGAAAAAGTCATTGCTGCAAGCCTGCCCTCCATGGAGGACCTGTACACCTCATGGGTCAAAAGGAGGGTGGACAGGATCACTGCAGACCCCTTACACCCCGGACACAATCTGTTTGAACTCCTCCCCTCTGGACAGCGTTACAGGTCACTGTGCACTAAGACAACCAGGCACAAGGACAGTTTCTTCCCCCAGGCTGTCATTCCAATTAACACTTGACCCACGACAGTATGACAATATGACAGTATGACAGTATGACGGGACAATAGCCCTCAGTGCAATACCTGTAAATATACATTGTACAGATTATACAGATTCGTACAGGTCTCTATTTTTAAGTACTCTATTTTTATTCCTATTTATCTCAGTTCAATAAGCGTTCCTTTGTCTGTCTGCATTGTTTAATGCTTGTTTATACTGTTTATTTTGTTATATTACACAGCCTTATGCTGGTTTACTTTTTACTTGCCCCTTGCAAGTACATGTACATTGTGAGCCAATGTACCAGAGTCAAATTTCTCGTGTGGCCGACACATCTGGCCAATAAAGCAGATTCTGATTCTGATGACCAAATTATGGAATTTTGGTTATTTGATAACAGGTGGAATGAACACCACTAGTTGTGCTTGAAAACTAGAGAAAAAGCTAGTAAATGGACCTTGAACAAAGTATATTTTATCAAACTACTATTTCCAAGGTCAAAAATGATTTTTACTGTGATATTAAAGGGAAGGTTTTGAAGTCTTTCCGGTTCTTGTACCACACTAATTCTGAGAGACGAGGCAGTCCAAGTAACTTCAATACAGTGCTGATTTATTCCATGAACACTGGTAAAAATTAACATTACACGCTCAGGTATCTTGCACCTCCAACATGCACACAGGCAGTTGGAAGATGAGAGACCCCGAACCAAAACAGGCCTATACATTATATCTCTTCAGTTGGGCTAGCCCCATTCTACACAGGAATGGCAAACCGTGACGTTTCTGGTGCCAGCTTTGCAGCTGGCCATAGCAATAGTCAAAACATGAAGAAAATCAATCTGTGTGTGTCTGTTGATTAAGTGGTGTGTATCTAAAAGCATTCTAACACGACCTCTAGTGACATGTCATGACATTAAACATAAGAAAATATTATGGCTATGGTTGCAGTTATACACATAATAATAATAATAATAATCATCCTGTCTGCTGACAGTCAAACTTTTCTATCTAGTTATCCTTGACCATATGCACCCTGTAAAAAAACTCATGACAATGACTAAGCATTTAACAGTCTAACTAGACATCCTGTCTCCACTAAACATTTCTAATACATAAAGTATCTAACCAGTATCTATCTGACTAAAAATACCTAAGTTTCCTATGTGGAAATAATCAGCACATCACAACAACTAAAGCAACTATGAATAATCAGTGCTCTCAGTGATGCATTCATTTGTACTGTTAATAAAAAAAAAAAACTTATGTATACAGTATATTGTCTTTTAGACTGTATATACTTATGTACCTTTATTATCTGTAGTAATCCAGCCATTCCTGATTTCATAATTTATGATAGTTTTACAGTTATGGTTGTAGTGGTGCATAAACTAAAAGCGAAAACAAAACAGTGGTAATATTTTAAAAATGTATAACCTTATTGTGGAGAAACCCAGTTGACATTTATTTTAATGCATTCAAGAAAAATTAATTATGAGAAGCTATAAATGAGATTTGGCCTGTTTACTACAATAACAACCACACAGATTAAAATCCCTTCATCTCATATGCCCCTTCTCTGTCTTTTATGATTGTATCTTTTTCACAAGGCAATAAAAGGACAGAGGAGGAGTCCACTGCTCATTCTCTTAGTGTTATTTCCACTGGGTAATATTTATTTAATTTTGTCCTCATATCATCATCTTCAAAAGCAGATGATTTCAGTCTGTTTCAAACTAAATGCACGGTGTCTTTTATTGGCGTCTGGGGTGCACGATGATTGCAGTGTTAAATGATTGTTAAACCAGCCATTGTGCTGGTGCCGTCTGGAGATCTCCAGATAGACAGGTGCTCACAGAATACTCCGAACGTTGCCAGCCTCTTGTTTATCTGTGTCCTAATTAAGAAAGCAAATGCATTCAGAGTTTGATAAGGGCTCCACTGAGAGTGGAGAATTAGTTGTCATTGCCACACTCTAGAACCTAGGGAATCAATATATATAAATAAACCCCATTTGGACTGATTATCAATACAGATATCATGGTATGGTGCCTGATGGTCATGCTCTCAAATCCTCTGTCTTACTTAGAGCTAATGTCAGTAAAGATTTCTAAGGTGACAACCCATGCTGGAAGCTGCTGATAAACAATGAAAGGTTAAAAAAAAGCCAACTGTTGCAATAAGGGGCATCATTTGTCATGCATAATGATGTAAGTGCTCTGGTATGTGGGTCATTATTTGCTGGTAGTACTGTGTGGAAATCCAGAAGATTCTTGAAGAAACTGGATTATGTCTTTTTATGGACTAGTGTGAAATAAGCCCCAGAAGGCACCAGAAGAAGTAATTATTTGTGTGTCATCATGTTGGATTGGGATGAGTAGCATGAGATGTGTTTCCTGCAAATATGCTGTTGATGTTCTTTGTTCCTGTATCCAGCTTACACACAAAGACTGAAACAAACAAACCCTGTCACCAAGCAAGTTAAACTCTGGGCCCCAGAGACTGAAGGCACCCTGCAGGACTGTTTCGCCCAGACATGTGGCAGCGAGCTGGCTGATGTTCTCACCACCATCTTCAATCTCTCCCTCAGCCAGAGCATCGTTCCCACCTGCTTTAAGACCACAACCATTGTCCCCCTTCCCAAGAAGAGCCCAGTCACCTGCCTGAACGACTACAGGCCAGTGGCACTCACCCCAATCATTATGAAGTGTTTTGAGAGAGTGGTGCTGGCCCACATTCATAGCAGTATACTGGACCCCCTGGACCCCCCTGCAGTATTCCTACCGGCCCAACAGGGCCACCTCAGACATCATCGCGGCTGCCCTCCCCTATTCCCTTTCTCACCTAGAAAATGGAGACTCCTACATCAGGATATTCTTCACTGACTACAGCTCCACTTTCAACACAGTTGTTCCCCACAAACTCATCCACAAACTGTCAACACTGGGTCTGCACCCCACCCTCTGTGACTGGCTCCTGGACTTTCTGACTGGCAGGCCCCAAACTGTCAGGATTGGCAATAGGACTTCAGCCA
>NW_018128150.1:2433686-2436707 GCF_001952655.1 Monopterus albus | reverse complement strand
GCAGAGAGTGGTAAAGACTGCGGAGAAGATCACCAGGACTCCACTGCCCTCTCTGCAGAGCATTTACCACCGCAGGGTGCGTAGGAAAGCTGCCTCCATCCTCAAAGATCCCACCCACCCCCAGCATGGACTGTTTGCCTCCCTGCCCTCTGGCCGGAGGTTCAGAAGTGTGAAGTGTAGGACCTCCAGACTGAAAAACTCTTTCTTTCCCTCTGCCATCAGACTCCTAAACAGCTGAGGAGTTTGTTACCAGGAAATATGTCCTGTACTGTCAACCTGTACTGTTTACATTCTCAGTTTGCACATGCATAATTGCACATTGACTGTTGACTGCTGCACATGCTGCTCCCATGCAGCATATATTCTCTTATTATATTCTTATATATTTTTATTATATTGGCCATCCCTAGTAGGCTAGTGGTTAAGGCGCAGCACTCTCGCTGCTGCGGCCCGGGTTTTGATTCAGGGTTGCATTCGACATAAAATGCGAGTCGTCAGTGTGATGATTCACTGTGGCGACCCCTAAATGGGAAAAGCCAAAAGTGACTTTCATATATTTTTATTATATGGCTGCATTTGCTGCTTAATGTGTCTTAGATTTTGTGTTACTTATTTATCTACTTTATATTTCATTTGTATTTTGTGGCATTCACATGGACAGCAAAGTAAGAATTTCATTGTACGGGGAAACACATTTCCTAACTGTGCATATAACATACACTTTGACCTTGATACTTTGTATAAAAAGCTATGTTAAATTTGACATGTAATTTTATTTATTTATTTATGTATTCATTGCCAAAAACCATATAACTTTGGTGTTTGTGACAGACTGTCCCAAAACCACTACCAATCTATTCACCACAGCCAAGGGCAATCAGCTGATCTGTTCAGTACTCTGCTGTTCATCTCTGAAATAGCCTTTCAGATGAACCCTTCTGTTTAGCTCCACCTCTGGACTGTGGCACTGGGGAACATGAACTGATCATGCTGTGTGCCTTCAATATGCATTTCTGTAAGCTTAAGGAACCATTCCCAGTGGTGCATGAAATTCTACTGCAAAATCCCAGGACACCCCTTATCCCTTGAAGAAGCACTTTAAGTGTATTTGGTCAGGGTTATCTTGAAACTCAAAGCAAAACATAACTGTTTCTTCCTAAAATCCATGTGGCAGATGCACAGCATTTGGCAGCACACCTCAGTAATATTTCATGCTACCTGACCAGCAGCAGAATCACTTGACTAGGACTTAGAATAGATAAAAATCAGGAGCCCCAGATGTGTGTGACATTTTACACAGTTGGTAATAGTCATGTAACATTCAAATCTGAAGGTGTCCCCAGGTAAAATTTGAATAATTTTGTCATACATTTGGTAATGATGGCTATCAAAATTATCTATTACATTCCTAATGTTCCAAGCTGGGGTTTCCAGAGTTAATGAAGCCCAGTGGGAGTTTGTCTCCAGGGTTGATGTGCATCAACCATTGCAGTAATTGTCATTTGAGCTGTAAATTGTAATGAGAAAACACAGCTAAAGCTTCATGCAGATATGCAAGGACTGACTGTAGAATAGTGCTGATTTTCTGTAGCTGTGGCAGTAAGACGTGTTGGTGAAGGAGCAGGCCAGACAAATGTCATGGGGGAAAAAATTCTTTTTCCAGTGGGCCTATGTTGTCACTGTGCAGTTATAATAATGTCATGTCAGGTTATATTTCCTTTATCAGACCTTTAGGAGAGACCCTGTCTGTGCCTTTAATGACAGGACAGAAGAATGATGTGAGAGAATCCTGAATGGAAATTTGTTCTTGTGTTTCTTGTTTTCTGTCTACTTCAGTAGGCCTCCTTCTCTGCTGTTACTACCATTGTCCCTTTCTTGCTTTAAAGAGGCACTGTGCATTTTGAAGACACCACCCAGTCTCTCAGCAGTCACCCATGAATTTCCTCATTGTAATGAAACACACTTAGGAATAAAATGGGAAACAAATCCAAGATTTTGATGTGTGGCATCTCTAGTAGCATCACTTGTCGAAACTAGTAAATCTATTTGCACAGCCACGGAGGTTCCACACTTTTTGGTGCCAAAGTGACCCCACAAACTGTAACTTGTTTAACCAGGTATTTTATTAAAAGATACTATTAAGACACTCATATGCTTAGAGGTAAGTCAGACTCTAAGCTGTATAATAATTTTTAAACTAATTTACCACCTTGGTGACTGGCATGAACAATAGCTGTGTTCTTAATATAACTTATACTAGTGAAGTACATTTTGACATGACTGTGGATGAGCCACTGTAGGTGAACCATAGACCTGGCTAGGCTGTGACCACATAAAATAAAGAAATGTTCTTTTTTCCTTTTTGGCCCATGGCAACTAAAAAAGGTATCCTTGTCACATGTATACATTAAGCTGTCATTTGTAAATCAGGCGTGAAAAGTTCACAGATACTGTATCACCTGAAAGCAGCCCTTGCTAAATCTCAATTACTCACAAAGCTACATAATCACAAAAAGCAGTGGTGGTAAGCAGGTAATGTACAAGTGGCAGTGTCATAGATCTATGGCCTAGGTTTGCTGTAGTAGGTTGTCACTGAAAAATGAAAATAGTTACGAGTCACAAGTAACAGATAAAAATCCACCAAACCGGAGACTCAGCTTAAATTGCAAACAGCAATAGGTCAGTGCCAGGGGTTAATTTGTCCCAGAACAAGTGGGATCTGGATTGGGCATCTCTCAAATTGTGACTGGCAACTCATTTAGCCAACATATAGTATGAAAGAAATTGAATATATGAATAACATATAAAATGTTCAAGGTCTTTTGGTACTCTTGGTACAACTAGCCTTTTACAACAGCATATTAGAATAAATTAGAATAATTAAATACAGTAAAAAAAAAGGCAGTTAGCCTAATTACATCAAAACTAACTAGCCCATGTTACACTGGGTCAGGCACACATTCAGTGTAACATTATTGTCAGGGCCGCTCGGCGGCCGCTGCCTCTCCTTCGTTTTTTTCT
>NW_018128150.1:2422545-2433417 GCF_001952655.1 Monopterus albus | reverse complement strand
TTTTGGCTTGACCTATTCACGCTATTCTGCGGTTGGCTATATGTCCTTCTGTCGTCCACGCTGACAGTCTCTGTGCGGTGGATTATATTGTGTACGTTGGTTCTTTTGTTCGCCTGTCCGTCCACATCCTCTGTTATCCCAGTTCCTGCCATCAGTGTATGTGTACCTGTTCGTCCTGGTCTCCTTAGTTGTCCTTCCCTTATTGTAAGTATTATGGACCCTGTTATGTTGTCACTTTGTTCTTGTTTTACATTAAACCTCCTTTTTGTACTAGCACCTGGGTCGGCTATCTTGAGTCCTACCCCTAGTTCTCCCTCACCCTCCTGGTGAGGGGGACTAACTAATTATGTTCTGTTTCTGTCTAGCTTGGCCCTGCTGTGACCGGAAATACTTTAGCAAATTTGCCAGTCTTTTTTGCTTTTTCACTCCATGACTAATGATGGTTACGTACAATCACAGAAGCTTCTATGAATATAGGCTGCACCCTCACGCATGCGCAGTCTTGAAGAGATTCTTTTGCACCTAGGCAGTCCCCAAGCAGGTCCGCTGTGGTGGCATAAATGCCACTCTGACCTGTGATTGGCTCCCTCTTTTTCTTCAGCAGTCTAAGAGCATTCCTTCATCATGGCTAAAGAGCAAAGTTCCCCAACGCCGGACTCCGGTGCCACACCACTGTCACCATGTGCCCAGGCTGTGATATGGGCTTCATCATGCCCAGCAACCCACACCCTCGTTGCAAGGCCTGCCTCTGCGCAAAGCAGGCCGAGCTGGCACTCTCCCCCAAGCTGCTTGCCCCCTCTGTGCTTGCTTGCCCACAGCGAAGAAGCAGCACAGGCAGAGGTGTTCACAGCTGTCAGAGACCAGGATCCTGACAAAGACAGCAGCTGGGCGAATTGCGATGAAGATCCCTTGGCGGATGACCCCCCTGGAGTTCCTTGGTGTGGGTGGGCCCAAGTTCATTGACTCAATCCCTGCCATCACTGGCTCTCCCCAATTCATTGGTTTGGCTTGGATGCCAGCAGAGACAAGCGTTCTCCGGCTCAGCTGCATGCTCCCGCCGCTGGTCAGCCTCCGGCATTCGAGGATCTGCTCCACAATCTGCTGGAGATCATGAGAAAGGCAGTAGACCGTGAGGGCATTCCTCTCCTGCCAGCTGTCCCTGCTTCCCCCATCGGATATGCTGGGTGACTTCTACAGAAGGAGCAGTGGAGTGAGCCGAGTTGGCCCCATCTGGCCAACTCGGCTTTCCCACCATTCCGTCACTGGAAACAAGCATTTACTCTATCTTGCTTCCCAAAGCAATATTTTTCAGGAGAAGGCAGGCAACTCATCTGCTCTCACGGGACCAGGTCACTGATCACCTCTCGAACCACATTCATCAATGTTCATCCCAGGCAGGTGCGTCGATTAACAATATGACAAGATGATCCTCCACCTGACATCAGAACCCACTCCACAAGAGCAATTGCACAACAGCCTCCTGGGCTTCTCCATCTCCTTTTAAGCATTTCTACCTTCGGGACATGCCAGAGTTTTCACTGGCTCACTTGGTCCTGAGTGTTCTATGTGACCAGGAGGCTCCCCCCATCTAGGAACGTGAGTGTACAACCACCCCCAAGTGCTGAATGTGCATCTGCATCACTCGCTCAGGCGATTAGTTGTCGGCTATGTACTCTCGCATGATTGTACTGTCAAAACAAGCTGTTGTCATGTGTGCTCTTACTGCACACACACACTCTGTGCGCTCTTCGTGGTAATCATGTTCTCTTTTGCCGGTCCTACCTGCCTGATTGTGGCCAGCTACTGGCAGCACTATGCTTTTGCTGTTCTCCGTTTGTAATACAAATATTACTAATGTTTGACAACAGCCGCATAATACAAGCATCTGATTATTTCTGTGCGTTGCTAGCATCTGTATGCTCTTGCAGTTCATACTGTTATCTGTTCGTTAGTCAGGTGCGCGATCTTACCATGCGCTCTTCCCTGCACTTCCTCTCCCCTGTTAAACAGAATGGCCATGCTGCCTTCTCACTGTGGCAGTCAGGTGTTACATGGGCATGATTGCACCTACTCCTCAGACAAGGCCTGATGCAGGGGAGAGGTTTTGGGCTGCTAGTACAGGATTAAGGCCAGGAAGGCCACAGGCACCGAGCCACATCGTCCCCAGGGTCCTCAGGAAGTGTGCAGACCAGCTCAGTGAGGTGGTCGTGTACATGTTTAACCTGAGCCTTAGCCTGGAGAGAGTCCCAGCCCTATGGAAGACATCCTGTGTTGTCCCGGTTCCCAAAATACCTCATCCTAAGGAGCCGCACTATTACAGACCCATTGCCCTGGCCTCCCACCTGATGAAGACCATGGAGAGGATTGTCCTTGGCCACCTCGGTGCCCAGGTGACCTCGGCACTTGACCCATTGCAGTTTGCATACCGCCCTGGCATCAGGGTTATGACGTCATTACCTACATGCTGCATTGAGCCCTATCTCATCTGGAGTCCCCCGGAAGCATGGTGAGGGTCATGTTCTTTGACTTCTCCAGTGCTTTCAACACAATCCAGCCGTCACTGCTGAAGGGGAAGTTGGAGGGGGCAGGTGTGGACCAACACATACAGGGGGGTTGTTACTGACTTTGTGAAGTGGTGTGAGGAAAATCAACTGGTCCTGAACACCAGTAAGACTAAAGAGATGGTGATTGATCCCCGGCGGAAATCACCAGCACTCACTCTGGTGAGCTTTCAGGGCTCAGTCATTGAGATTGTGGACAATCTCTGACATCTCTAAATACTTGGGGGTCCACCTCAACAACAAAATGGATTGGACTGAAAACACTGATTGTCAGGTCCGCTCGGTGCGACCTGCCTCTCTTCCACCTTTCTCTTCTCTGTTCTCTCGACCTGCCTTTCTTCTGCCTCTCTCTCCTCTGTTCTCGACCTGCGGGATTCGCACCTCAGCTGTGTTGCATTCATAATTAGCGATTCATTTGTCGGTGCACACAGCTGGGGTGCATCCTGCTGATTGACTCCCTTCTTATTTATACCTCTGGCAGACCCTCCGCCGTCGCTGGAGCATTTACTTACATTAAAGTACTGCTAACTTGCAGGACAGAGGGATTATACGTCTTTTGATTTCCACACTGACAGTCCCTGTGCGGTGGATTTCATTTTGTACATTGGTTTTTTCTCTTATGTTTTCACGTTATGCGTTTTTTGATTTCCACGCTGACAGTCCCTGTGCTGTGGAATTCATTACATTCGCTATTATTTTTCACCTGTCTGTCCTCATCCCCCTGCTCTCCTGGTTTCTGCTGTCAGCCCATCTACTCACCTGTTCGTCCTGGTCTTCGCCACCATCTCTGCCCTACTTTGCTGTTGTATGTACATGGACCTTGTTATGTTGTCACTTCGTGTTTATTGTTCAATTAAAACTTCCCTTCTTTTTACTATCACCTGGGTCAGCACACTTGAGTCCAACCTCAGTTCTCCCTCACCCTCCTGGTGAGGGGGACTAACCATAACACTGATGCCCTGTACAAGAAGGGCCAGAGCCACCTTCGTTTGTTGAGGAGACTGAGGTCCTTCTGTGTGCGGGGGTCACCTCTGACTTTTTATGATACTGTAGTGGCATCTGCTGTTTTTTACGCTGTTGTGGGCTGGGCGGGAGGTAGCACGGACAGGGACAGATAGAGACTAAACAAGCTGGTCAAGAGAGCTGGGTCTGTCCCGGGCTGCCCCCTGGATTCAATTGAGGAGGTGGTGGACAGAAGGATGCTGATAAAACTAACATCCATCATGCACGACCCCTCCCATCCCCTGCACCACACAGTAGAGGCTCTGAACAGTTCCTTTACCGCAAGACTGTTACATCCTCAGTGTAAAAGGACCGTTACCGTAGGTTGTTCCTCCCCACAGCTATCAGACTGTACAATACATCACTGCAGGGATAAGCTAGGTGAACGTATGAGGGACTATGTAATAGTCAACTGAAGTGCAATACTCAAATCCTGGGGTAAAGTGCATGGTTTATATGCACATATGTAAATTCTGTTCTTGATTATTCAAATACTTGATTCTGTCTATTTTTGAGTACTTGGAATTTATTTATCAGGGTGTGTGCGGTGCTTCTTCTCATGGTGTTATGCTGTCTGTTCTCTATTGCTGCTTGAGGTACTGAAATTTGTTGTCAAGATATGTGTGGTGTTTGTTTCTCATGGTGTTATGTTTTTTGTTCTCTATTGCTGCTGAAACACTGAAATTTCCCCATTGAGGGATCAATAAAATACCTACCTACCTATCTACCAATTATGGGGTATATTGGCAAGCTGAGGTGTTGGTTTTAATGCTCTTGGGCGGCAGTGTGCCAACAGGGCATTGGCTACATCCAGCTGCACTTTTATCCCAATAGCGACAGTGTTACAGCTAGCTGTATCTCAATTACCAGTAAGAACTCAGAGAAATGCAGGACTCGCACTCAGGCTTGGGAAAAGTACAATATTTTAATGAATATTGAATGAGGAGTAGATGGGGGCTGGACATGGAGATACTTCAGTGGATCTCGGGCAGCTGGGAACACTGTGTTGACTGGACTGCTAGAGGAGCAACCCGGGGTTGATGGAGAGGTGAGACACGCTATGATATAGCAGAGGATGAGAGTGTGAGAGAGGATGACGGGTACATGGAGATAAGGTCTACATCAAATACTATGACAGAGGACCTGAATATACAGTAGGTTCTAGGCAAGAGAGCTCCACTGGTTGAGAAAGCAGTCCAGGTAGGCAGGAGCTGGCATAGTAGATTGCTGGCCCAGTATGAAGAGTCTGTGGAGTGGAGGTGGCTGGGCAGGTTGACAGATGATGGCAGAGCAGGTTGAAGAATGACATGATGAGACCTGAAGGGAGAAGTCCGGTGCCAGAGGGGAAGAAATCACAATCAAGTGCAGAGTAACTACTTCGGAGAGCTCTCTGATGGAGGAAACAGTTCACAGTCCTCGCACAAACATGGTACTCAAAATCAGAATGGCAGAAGCCAACCAGGTTACAGGTAAATCAGGTATCTCAAACCACTGGCAAACAGTTCATAACACAAGGTGGCAATCAAAATCAGAAGGGCAGAAATCTATAGAGTCCCAGGTAAACCAGGTTTTTCAAACCACTGGCAAACAGTTCATAACAGAAGGTAGCAATCAAATTCAGAATGGCAGAAATCCACAAAGTCACTGGTAAATCAGGTATTCCACCCTACAGACTAATAGTTTGTAGCAACAGGTGGCAATCGAAATCAGAATAGCAGATAAGTAGCTCAGGCACAATGCCAACATATAGAGTTACTGGCAAGATAATGAGAGATCGTGTAGCGATGAGGAAACACAAACGCTTTCCTTAAGTACCACCCTGATGATTGAGAGCAGGTGTGCCTCGCCGCTGAGAGTGCGCTCCCACACGTGCGGGGGCGGAGTTGCTGAAGGTCCCCATGCCTGCTGCCAAGGTGCTGGGAATGGCCCGATCCACGGACATAATAGACAGCTCTTAGAGGGCAAAGCCTATATGAAATAGAATGATGGTTATGTACAGTAACCCAAACTCCTATGAGCATAGGTGTAGCCCTCTAAGCTGGCAGCCCTGATGTCTCCACCCCCGCCAACTGAAGAAAAAGTGCTGGTATAGGGAACCATTAATGCCACCACAGCAGACCCGTTTGGGGAGAGCCCAATTCAGGGCACAGGGCGTGAAAGAATATCTTCAGGACTGCGCACATGCGAGGGATAAACCCTATAGTGACAGCTCTTAGAGGGCTATGCCTATACTCATAGAAGCTTGGGTTATTGTACGTAACCATCGTTAGCCACGAAGTGAAAAAGCAAAAAAGGTAAGAACATGTTTATATAACATTACTGCACTATATACAGTAGGCTCTGGTGTGCTTTAAATTTGTTGCTGTAATATTCTGAATATAATATTAATAACAAGGCCAGGATTAGAGGCCATAGCCTCGCAGTCTCAGTGTTCATAACATCATTGTGCTTGACATTTATAACTCACCCTTGCAAATGAGTGTCTTCTTGTTTAATTTATTGGTTGCTACAAACACACAGTAAATAATGTTTTGCCTCTAAGTTGCTCCCTTAATGTGGAAACTATGAAAATGTCATTAAGGACATTTCTTCATTCCACCAAAATCTGACCTGTCAAATTTTGTAACTGCAGGGGTGCTGTTGCACATTTTTATCATTTGTTGCGTTGACAGTGAGCCAGAAGAAGAGCATGTATGTAAATTGTGTAAACTAGTACAACTGTAGCCCTATTGCTTCTGCTTCTACAAGTGTGATTTGACTGCCAGTGTTTGCCTAGTCCATGCGACCCATGGATGTATAGAGTGGAAGTGGATATTATTGCTTTCTATCAAGAAAGAGACTATTAACTTCGGTTGATCATGTTAATCACTCCAGGTATATGAAATTTGTTACTTACTGGAGGGAAACATTAAAGACTATCCAAAGAAACAGAAAGCAGAGAGAAGCCTGTACAGAGTTGCCAAGCTATCACACGAACGGCATACATAAGCAATTACTTGGATTTAAAGTACAGTAAGTAAAATTGTCTTGAATGCCGTTAAAAAATGGCAGGAACCAAGGGGGTTTGTGTGCAAAGTCTTTACAAAATAGCAGCCAGAATAAGTCATGTAACCAGTCAAACAGTGATCTATAATGGTGAAAAGTAGCAACCATATGCTAGAGAGAGCAGCATCTACAGTACACCTCTGGGGAATGTCTTGGCAACCAGCAACCTCACTGTGACTTCTCTGCTTCTTTAAGTGTGAGCGCAATGATATTAATAAAAATTTGTCCAATGGTAATTGTAACAGTTACAACTGTAAGACATGCCCTCCCTATGTACCCATATCAAGTAGTATTACTCTGCTGGCTTGGTGCCTAGGGAACCCTATGCACTCCCATGTTCAGAGCAGGTTGGGAACCCTACCCCAGTGGATGTACAGGATGACCTGCAACAATGCCACTAATCTTTCAAAAATCAGTGTTTTAAGTGTAGAGAAACAGTTAATACCCTAATATGCAGATTTTGATACCCTGTCTAATTTCTGTCCAGCAGTCAACAGACAATAAGAGAGCTCCTATTGTTTCCATTCACTGCTCCCATGAGCATAAAAACCTCTAGTAGTAATTCTGAGTCTGATTTAAATTCACATTCAGTGATCATGGCCTCAATTATAGCCTTTCTCAGTCACACAATCTCATAACCGTGCTTTGTCTGAGTAAAATTGCATAAAACTAAATTTTACTCTTTAAGGAAATAAACATAATATTCAGTTTTGTGCTAAATGTGTGCTGTCAATGAACCCTATACAGACTTTGGGGAAAATTAATTACTTTCTTAAATATTCTCAGGACCAGTGTCTTAGTTTTTGATTGCTGTTGTTGACATCAGGCTATGATTAAATTAGCCCATTTCTCCGGTCATACAGAGAAGCACCTGTCAGATTTAATTGAGGTGTTCAGCTGAACATACTGAATGTCATCCAAACAAATCATTGATTGGCAGACAGCACCTCACCTGCCTCTAGCACTGAAGTGCTGTCTGCCAATCAGTGTCCAATACTGTTAGGGGATCCATTAAGTCTCACTGTTTCAGTTTCATTTAGGAGTTTGATTTATCACAGAGAAAGATAAGAGACATGCCAGAGCTGTCTGCAGTATATGCTGACATATAGTGGAGATATCAACAAATAAAGAGATTAAAAAGACAACACAGAACATGTCAACAGTATTATGGTACTTTGGTAATGAAATTTAGATGATCTTGGCAGATGATTGGCAGTGTAAACAAATGCAAACAATTTTGATTAGCACTGCTGACAAGGAAAACAGCTAAGGTTCTTTGTAAGATCATAACAAAAAGGAACCTTGTACAGAGAGCAGGCACAAAGATTAAAAATGATCCTGCTTTGCAGATGTTGTCCTTCACTTATTCAAGTAAACAAATCAATCTTTGAAGTCCTGAGTGATTTCCATTCAGTGGAGCTTAGAGGTGAGGAAAAAAAGCATAGATATTTGCTGCATGAGGGAAGCCATCAGTGACAAAGCATTTGAATTCTTATAACATAAAAAATAGACTTGATTGTGGGCTCCAGTCAGGCTACTGTACACACAGCACTGAGGGCCAGTGCTTTGATGCTGCTAAAGGAGAATTTTGACAACTGTCTGATTGTAATTTGTAGTTGTTAAGAAACCATTTTGAAGGACACTCTTTGGCTCTGAGTTGAAGATACAATCTGTGCCTCATGCCTTCAGCCCCAAATTAGCCACAATTAGAAGAGAAATTACCTGTGTTAATTTCCGTGGACAATCAGATTTGACCTCTTTTATCCGTGTTCTTTTTTTCTGTTCTACGTACAAAGAAAGGAAAAAGGAGGGACATTCTTGATTTACAGCAGCAACAATTTAAGGCACAACAAATAATTAATTATTTTTTCAAGGAATCGATTACAATCAAGTGAATTTCATTATAACCAAACAAAGCAACCGTAACCACTGAATCTAATTCCATTACACTTTATTTTTTCCATTTTTTATAAAATCCCAGGAGATGAATTGTGTCAGATTTGCCAATGTCCTATGTCTGCATATTTTTCCAACTGAAAAACAGAGTGACACCACATTGCCTTGTTTTATAAAGAGGGATGTGCCAGTGTGACTATGGCTGCAGCTAATGTGACAGCAATATTTAAACCCATTGTTCAGTCTTATGTCTCTAGAGTCTTGAGACTCCTAAAAACACCAGAGGTGATTATAGCAGTATTATGGTCTGGCTGTGTGGGAAATTTCTTTTTCCAGCAGCATTATGGGATAAGGTCAGCAGATCAATCAGTAAGACACAACTGTTCTCATAATACTAAGCCACACTGTTTCTTTTCTGCCTCAAGCCTCTTTGACTTTATGGGTGTTTGCATAAGTATGAAATTTAACTGAAAATGTCTGGTAATTTAAAACAACTTCTATTGCCCCTACCCCTGCACATGCTGCTCCCATGCAGTATACATTCTGTTATATTCTTGTATATTTTTTCTACTATATTGCTGCATCCACGCTGCCTAAAGTGCCTTAGATTTTGTGCCTTAGTTTTTGTGTTATTTATTTATCTACTTTATATTTCATTTGTATTTTGCGGCATTCATGTGGACGGCAAAGTAAGAATTTCATTGTACAGGGAAACACGTTTCCTAACTGTGCATATGACAAAATAAATACTTTGAACTTTGAACTTTTGAACCTACCCAATGGTGCCACCCTTTGTTTACTCTGTGAAGTTAATTTACAAACAACATGACTTTCTAGATTCTATAAAAATAACAATTCATTTCCCATTAAATGGTATGGTATTTAAATGTATGCTGTCTGGCCCGCACAGCCATTACCTCCTTCCATTTGTTCTGTATGAGCTCATTATAGGCCTGTGTTTGAGACTGCCTGGATGGCTTGTAAACTGTGCCCACAGGAATGGCTAATAAAAAGCAGTTGCTGTCACTAGTTTTCACAACCTCTGAAATGCATCCTTGGTATGAATATCACTTTGAAGTAATGTTATGCTACTCAAACTAGCTCACAGACTGTGCCGTTCAACAATGTGATCACTGCCTGAGCACTTACTGTAGAGTAGCCGCAGCATGAAAACTGAGATATGAAAAGGTCAAGGTGGAGCTCCGCAGCAGTGGTCGGAAAGTTTAGGGACACTTCACAAGGTCTTTTACTCAGTAAATTTATGATTGGTTCTAAGCTGTTCATAAATCTCATTGTCGATATAGTAACTATTTAATCTCTCTGTGATGATGAACTCATGCAACTCATGCAGTTGTACATGCAATAGAGAGGGTCCTTCCGTTCGCAGGTACACAGAAGGAATCAAGGGAAAGCCTATGTAATATTGTTCTGTTGTTTATGGTCATGTGCTGCCTGACTTCATTGCTGGAGGACCATTTCTACTCATTTTGGTCATTCAGAATTTCATCTAGACCTGATGCTATAGAT
Organism: Monopterus albus; assembly: GCF_001952655.1. Lineage (NCBI taxonomy): Eukaryota > Metazoa > Chordata > Actinopteri > Synbranchiformes > Synbranchidae > Monopterus > Monopterus albus. The sequence goes on along the minus strand of NW_018128150.1, from coordinate 2,423,386 downwards.
ACCTCTGATCACACATAAATGATGGATCTCACCATTAAAAAATGACACTGATTAGCCAATAGAGGTGCCCCATCATTCATATAGTCCTCCATGAGTCACATGCAGTATCATGCACACCACTGATTAGTATGTGACAAAGGGGACATCTTAGTGTTCTGAGACTGTCAACATTAGGCAGATTATCTTTAGTGTAGTATTACATTTGGCCAAGATTTTATGTTTATTTTGAATCTGTCAAGGCATTTTCTACCAATGAATGCTGATGTCCATGTGTTCATTTAGGGCATTTTGCTCATATTAAACATGGCAAACATTTACTGCATTGCTGTTCGCATCCTGACTTTAGGTGCAAATCTATTATATCCCTTAGTGGGGTGGCTGTGGCTCACGAGGTAGGGCAGTCATCTCCTGACCAGCAAGTTGGTGGTTCGACTCCCGGTCTCCCCGCATGCCTAAGTGTCCCTGAGCAAGACACTGAACCCCGAATTGCTCCCGGTGGCTTGATTAGCGCCGTTGTGTGGCAGCTGTCGTCATCGGTGTGTGAATGTTATGGGTGAATGGTGTATCATCTCTGTGTAACACACTGCGGAAATGTGCTATATAAACACAGTCCATTTTAGTGTTGTGATATGCAGCATCTTTGTCTGAATGTGTTTGGTGGATACAGGATGAGATTTAGACTCAAGGCTCAAGGCAGCCTCTTTCGCTGTTTTAAAGTTTTTACACCCAAAACATTAGGCCAGGAATCTTTATTTTAAAAAACTGTACCAGTACAAGATGTGCAGCACAGAGCAAGTTTCTGGCATGTCACTGACACCAGCAGTACACCACTAAGGATACA
>NW_018128150.1:2417642-2422484 GCF_001952655.1 Monopterus albus | reverse complement strand
AGAGAGGAATTAAAGACAGGAGTGCTATTATTTATAAGATGAAACCAGAGCTGAATGGCATGATTTAAGCATGGGTGTTGGAGTAGCAATCAACAGAAAGCTGTTATGACACATTAAGCAGAGATAATTGGAAACTGTCCATGAAAAAAATGGGTTTGCAGAAAATGTACTGTACATTTAGACAAAGAAGCAAATTCATTTTGGCATTTTATGAGCTATTAAATGTTCGGCTGAAATATATGAAATATGTATGAAGCTGCTCCTTTGAACTACTGAACAAATACCATATATTAGACAAAAGTGGAGCATGGTGAAATTAGAGGATACAAAAATTGTCATCTAAATATTCTGATGTCAGGATTGTGCAAAATCATGCATGTGTTACAAACCAGCTTGCATTCTCCAAAATGTTTGTCTCATTATTTCAGCCTCATAACTTACCCAGTATCATCTCAAACTAGGTGAGAAGAACAGATCTGATGATTAGTATTATTGTATGCTCATCTATGAACTGCAGTAGAATCAAAGACTCCTGCATTGTGGGAGACTCTCCTTCCTTCTCTCTAGATTTCAAGTCACTCCAACTGCTCCTGTTACAGTAGGTACTGTGCGAGAACATTTCCTCTATAATTGCTGCTAACTTATTCATGGTAATTCAATTGGCTTCAGATGTGAACCTGCAGATACAATTGTTACAGGTGTTCAGTGGTATCCAATGAGTGAAAAGAAATCTAAAAGACGTAGGTGCACATCTTGCCAAGGTTTCATCCGGATAAATTTTAAATCTGTAGAAGTAACACTGTATTGCCATGCAAACATTTCTGCCATCTCGTTATATTTACTTATTGCAGCCTAGAGATGCATACTGCAGCCTGGAGCGTTCAAAAAAGAAATGCTCAAAATCAGGTCAGTAGACTAGTTTTACAACCACATGCCTCTAAGACATCCCCATCTCAACAACCTCAGCCGCATTTAAGATCAGCATGACTGTATTGCCATTGTGACAGTTTCTGCATGCTGATGAATAGGGTCATGTGGCTATTGAAAAACTACATAAATTCTGCAACATGCCAGCACTGTGAGTACTGTCACTGTGTGTGAAGCACACATGATGTCCTACTGTGCTGCATTCCCAGAAGCTGTGTCTGAGTGTGAGGAAATCTAATGTTATCTCCACAGCCAAATGCACACTCTGTGTTTATATTAACATTTTTTGGCTACGTATTTTGTACTAAGCTCTCATTATCTTGGCATTTTCTCACTGCCAAATAAATACCTGCCAGGCAGAAAGTGTGTCAGTTTAACGTAGCCGTCGTCAAATACTCTGCTGATGAGGTTTTATCTTCTGTGGGTGACACTATTTTCTTCTTCCTTTTTTATCTGTGCAGGAGAAGTGACTGTAGTTCTTTGCTGTCAGATGTAACTTAATTCACACAGAACAAAAATCTCTTTCAATGCTGAATTTGTAATAGCCTCTTATGTGTCCCTGACCACTTTAAAGATGTACTCCTGCACCTAACAATACAACCATTCAGTGATTAAACCCGCAGCACAACATTTCCCAGTTATATAGTCCAGTAATGCACACAGATGGAGGTTTTTGTTATTCCAGCTGGTATAGAAGCAGAGGGTTGTCTCTTCTAAGGAACATCAGATATTTAAATGAGAAATGAGCACAAAGCAAATGAACTAGACTCATACAACACCTTCTAAAAATATTATTACTTCTTAAAGACTGGAAGTACACTAGAGCAGACATTAATAGGTTTAAATTATTACATACATAGCCAATAGATTTAATCATCATGAGTGTAAACTATTGAGTGTATCTATTCTATCATTTAATTATTCATCCATTTCATTATGTCAGTAAATAGTCTTTGTTTTCTAAAGTAGCAGTGTTCAATAGCAGTTCTGGGGTGTAGTTTGTTCCTGACTGATGGCCATTGACTGCAGTGACAGCAGAGGGAGGTCAAGTCCTCCTGATGTATTTTGCTTCATCATTGATTTTTAAAGTATTAAGCTGGAGAGAACAATCCCCACACCAATCTATGGGCTCATATTGATCCCACAGGAGAGAGGATCATAGTGTCATATGTGATATTAATAATATGTCTGTCCTTGTAATTGCCTCTGCAGTCATTCATATATATATTGTGCAGTAATGGAGACAGCCTACACCCCCTCAGAGACCTGGTGGACTGACATCCAGCTTGACACCCAAAGAGAAATGAAAGAGTGGTTCTCTGTCAACATGTGAAGTTAAAGGGTGTTAAAAGGTGAGAATAGTATATCAGCAGCAGTCGTGCATGTGTCTCTGGTCCCTCCGCTGGTTTGTAGTGGAAGTTCAGAAGGGTAAAAGTGCTGGACTTGGCCCCCTTCTTGGCCTTGCATGTAAACAGTAGGGAAGCTGAGGTGTTTTCAGTCTTGGAGAGAAAAGCTTTTTATATGGTTTTCCCAAATACTTCCATTACCAAAGATCTCCAGGCCTGCAGGTGACACTGTGGAAATGTAGAGGAAAATGAAGCTGTGTGTGCATGGGATCTCAATATTTTGCTGTGGATATTGTCAGGCCTCAGCATTTTCCACAAGATTGATCTGTTTAGAGCACAGGGGGGAGCTGGAGGCTTTTTGAGATGATGGAGCATTGTCATTGAGCCATGCTACAGCACCTTATAAACAGGACCAGATTATAATGTATGTCTAAGGTCTAACTCAGATGTTTGACAAGAACATTTGACCTTTTCTTGTATGTTTGTTAAATGCTGAATTTCAGTTATCAATATAAAAACTTTTAATTACTGTATATTATAAAATAGACTTAAAAGGTGGATATGGTAAATAAAAGGCAATGAAATCAATGGAAGGATAACTAGTTTTTTTAAGTTAAATCATTCAACTATTTATTAATTGTCCTTTAAAAAATACACTCATCTAATTATACAGTATTTCTAATAGTGCTGTTTCAGCAGCCTCAAAGCATTCAAATATTTGAAATGAGAATAAATGGCTGAGGACTTGATGTGTAATTTGATTATGTAATTGTAAAATTCACACTATTAATTGTGTGTTAGTAATGACACCTATGGGTTTGCAAAGTGTCCTTCAGCTGAATTCAGTCAATGGACAGCAGTCAGAAACTCTTCTGTATGATGTTGTTGACTTTCAGTTAATTCAATGTTCATTTGCTGCCCTGGAGTCCACAATAAGGTCCTTTTCTTCTTATCCATTTTCTCTACCATTTTGTATGCACCACCGCTCAACACTCAGCATGTCTAATTCTTTGAGAAAAGAAGGGGAGAGCACGCCCTTATGCACTGCAAACAAAAAGATAAAGAGGAAGAGCTCAGAGGATCCCTGACAAAATAAGAATAGGCCTGTTTTCTCAACCTTCTCAGCATCAGGAGAGAGCAAACATATGAGGAGCAAAGTCTGGAAAATGTCAACAACATAGACAGACAGAACACGTAAAAGAGCAAGAGATGCTCTGCATTTTCCTCATATGCACCCATATGTGAATGTCGAATCACGGATTTGAAATCAAATTAGGAGCAATAAGGAGATTCTGCCAGAAGGAGTTCAGGAATATGAGGAGCATTTGTGTGTGTGCGTGTGTGTGTGTGTGTGTGTGTCGCCTTGTTTCTCTGTACTTGTAGGGATAGAAAACTGGGAATGTACTAGCTTTGGGGGAAATGGTGTCACTTTTGGGGACTAGAGGCTGGTCCTCATGGTGTACAATAGTTGGTTGAATTTAGTGAAGTTAGTGTCAGCTTTCATTAAGGCTAGTGAGAATAATGACAATTTCAAAGTTTGTGTGTGTGTGTGTGTGTGTGTATGTGTTTGTGGAATCAGTGTTTCATGGACACACTAATGCCACCTGGCTAGTAGACCTACTTGTGATCTTCTTTCAGTCAATCTATTCATTTCTGCCTGTCTTTCCATCTTTCTCCCACTCTCTCTCACTAGGTCTATTTCTAAACTGTTTTCAGGCCCCTGAGTAGCAAGCTTAGCATTCTTGGTGCAAGCCAGCACTTTGAAAAAGTCAAGGCTGCAGTCCAAAGTGGCTTAGAGAGGCAGTGCACACAGAGGCCTTAATGTGAGTGCTTTTTTGCCACATTCACCCTGGCTCACCCTGCACTCATCCCTCATGCTTCCAGCAGGCTGTTGTAGTAAATACCATGTGTGATTTCACCTGACAGAGAGCAGGACACAGCACAGGTGTCCTGGAGGTTTCTGGGAGTGCACTGAGCTCCGTGATAATCTCAGGCTGCACTCACAAAGATAGGGTTATCAGGACTGCAGTGAAGACTGGTGTTTCACTGAAACTTTAATATACAAATTGCCCAGAGAGGACTAATTTTACTCTAAATGGTTCTATCATTACCCATGCCCTCCAAAAATGAGTTGGTGGCACAATGTTTAACAAATGATGTTAATAAAGTTTTATTTTCAGGTTAGTAATTAGTTGTGTACAAGTGAAGAATTTTATGGATATCATGTTGCCACAGGCATTTTTGTATGGACCTCACAGATGCAAAGTTCATAACAATTCTAGGTTTGAGGCTCATTATATAATTGGATTTTATTGCAGTGTATTAGTTTTTTATTGGGGGGTATTTCAAAGTCAGAGAACAAACATTCATTTTGATAGAGCTCAGTAAAACATTTTAATGTATAAAGTATAATTATGAAAATTATCCACAAAGTGTTGTCAAAACTATTTGTTTTATTGATACATATACAATGTGTGTGCACATGGGGGTGCATGTGTGCGTATACACACACACACACACACACACACACATACATATATATATATATATATATATATATGTCACACAC
>NW_018128150.1:2415286-2416906 GCF_001952655.1 Monopterus albus | reverse complement strand
GGGCCACTCTGCCATAAAGCCCCGACTGGTGGAGGGCTGCAGTGATGGTTGACTTTCTACAACTTTCTCCCATCTCCCGACTGCATCTCTGGAGCTCAGCCACAGTCATCTTTAGGTTCTTCTGTACCTCTCTCACCAAGGCTCTTCTCCCCTGATAGCTAAGTTTGGCCGGACGGCCAGCTCTAGGAAGGGTCCTGGTCGTCTCAAACGTCTTCCATTTAAGGAAGGACCTCCTCGAAGGTGCCGACCAATCGTTTTCTCGCGGCTAACATGCCATCCCCGGGTACAATGCACCATTTCCCTCCTGAAACATTACTTCTGGTGGCCCACCCTAGAAAAAAATGCTAGGGAGTATGTAGCCGCCTGTGCTCCCTGTGCGCAATCCAAACCACTCCACCAGTCCCCTGCGGGTCTTCTTCAGCCGCTGACCACTCCTAGCCAGCCCTGGTCTCATATTACCCTGGATTTTGTCACTACCAGATAGATTATATGTCCCCCAGGCTGCCAGGGCCCAGACCCTCGACTGGGCCCATGCCTCTCGGCTAACATGCCATCCCCGGGTACAATGGTCTCATATAGCCCTAGACTTTGTCACCGGCCTTCCTCCCTCCCAGGGCAACACGATCATACTCACCATCATCGACCAGTTCTCCAAAGCCGCCCATTTCCTTGCCCTTCCACAACTCCCCACCGCTTTCGACACCACCCAGCTCCTGGTTCAGCACGTGTTCTGTATTCACGGCACCCCCATCACTATCGTTTCTGACCGCGGTCCACAGTTCACCTCCCATGTCTGGTCTGCATTTTGCACTGCCCTCGGAGCATGCCCCTGTCTCTCTTCCGGTTATCACCTGCAAACCAACGGCCAAGCTGAATGGCTAAACCAGGAGCTGGAAAATGCACTCCGTTGTATCACCAGTTCCTCACCAGAGGACTGGAGCCAGTTGTTGCCCTGGGTGGAATACGCCCATAATACCCTCTCTAGCTCCGCCACTAGTATCTCTCCCTTCCAAGCATCCCCTGGTTACCAGCCTCCCCTTCTGTCCTCTGCCGAAACTGATATTGCTGTCCCCTCTGTCCAAGCCCACATCACTCGCTGTCAAGCTGTCTGGGATGAGACCAGGGCAGACCAAAATAACAGACTGGCTGATCGCCGCCGTCGGGCCACTCCCACCTACCAGGTTGGGCAACAAGTGTGGCTCTGGCCCATGTCCCCGTCAAAGGAGCATGCCCCAAACTCTCGCCCCGGTTCCTAGGGCCATTTACCATCCAGGAAATCATACACCCCACTGCAGTCAAACTCCAGCTCCCTGATTCCCTCCGTATACACCCTATCTTCCATGTTTCACAGGTCAAACCAGTCTCCACCAGTCCCCTCTGTCTGCCGCCAGTTCCGCCTCACCCTGCTCTGGAGGTGGACGGTAGCCCCGCATACACTGTCTGGCAGATCCTGGATGTCCGCCCTAGGGGCCGGGGTTTCCAATATCTGGTGGACTGGGAGGGCTACGGTCCAGAGGAGCGGTCCTTATTCTTGATCCTGCCCTTCTCACCCCCTTCTATCGAGCACACCTGGACAACCCTGGGCGGCCCCGTTGATGCCTTCCTTCCGGCGGGGGGGGG
>NW_018128150.1:2411510-2414869 GCF_001952655.1 Monopterus albus | reverse complement strand
TATATATATATATATATCAATCACTGTACAGCACTTGGTAATAAACCTCACTGTTTGCACCGAAGCCACCTACCTGGGTCCGTTCTTTTCTCGCTCGCTCATTTTGTGTGCCAGCAACCCTAACAAGAAGTGAAGCATCATATTTAGCTGAAAGATTAAGAAGTGGCCACTGTCTTTTTTTACTGATTTGAATGTACTGTATTTCAGTGCTGGATGCCAAACATTTCAGTGGTACACAATGTGTTCACTTCCTCCTCTACGTTTATGCTTTAGTGCATGTGAACAGATTGTGCTAACTTCTGGGGAAAATGTGATCTAACTACTACAAATGTTGGAAATATAAATATAAAGTGTTGTTGCTTGAGGATGTACTGTTGTCTCTAACAGTAGTTCACAAAACTGCATTTGGTATGACCAGGTGTTTCTGAGTTTATATATTTTTGTATTTATTTATTCTGTTATTTCTTTTGTTTTTATGTTGTGCACATCAGGGGCCATTGAGCTGGAGTCAAATTCCTTTTATTTTTTAAATACTTGGCAATAAATTTTATGCTTATGCTTATGTAAGCCTATCAGGCAGCAACATTTTATTAGATCAAACAATAAACTAATGAATAGAACCTGTATGACTGTTTTCACAAGACATCAGGAGCTCATAATCAAAGGAGTTTCTTTTCAGTCTAGGTTTACCAATTTGCAGCTTTTCTGCTCTCATTTTAAAACACCAGACAGTTATTGTCTCTTTTATTTGAATCACACAAAACGCCCCAAGCTCTCTACACATACACATTACGACTCATTCTTTCTGGTTTCTCGTACTGTGTAGCCTAATTTTTTTCAGCACATTATATGCACTCTCATGCTGCCTTGGGTAAGAGGAATCAAACTTTTATGAGAATGACAGACATCCTGCCTGAAGTGATGCCCAGTTTGTACAGAGGTAGTGATGCTGGAAATATGTGGCACTGGAGGGGCCTCTAGTGTGACATGTGGGAAGGAGAATTTCAGGTGAAGTTGCCCTGAGGAAAAGTCTTTAGTGCTGTGGCAGAGTGGGAGCATGCACAATTAACTCTAGTACCCACTTTTCCACAAGGCTGCCATCAAGGTCCTTCTGTTGGACAACAGCTGTTACTTCATCAAAGCCTAAATTTCCAGATTACCTGGGTGCTTTGGGGTGAATGTAAGCATTTAAGTGTAACTATAGCTACCCCATCTTCTTCCTCTAGTAATTTTCTGTATTTGTTCACATTGTTTTATTAGCAGTATCTATCCACAGTTTTTGTTTTTGACTTACAGTATGCAATGATCCATTGCAGCATGTTTGTTTGGCCTGTGCGGGGGTTCAAGTGTTATTGAGTTAAATCAGAAAACCTGAAGACTGTGCGTCACAGTGTTTGTGGGTGTCTGAAGTTGCACTTGTGTGCCACTGGGTAGAAGTGTGGGAGTTTATCTGCCAGTTCTTCCTTTTTCTCTGCCTTTTTTGTAAACCAGTGAAAGTAAGACATATTACTTCAAGTTAAACATGCCCAGATGTCCTCTCTGACAAGAAGCTGAGACAGACCTTTTGTAAAAGATCCTCCATAAGCAAAAATCAGTTTACATGGTTGAGATAATGTAATTAATAATCAAGTGAGTGCCTCTCACTAAAACATAGGCTTTCTGCTATTAACTGTATTAAACTGAAGGATCGTATGTTTCCTGTATAAATGGATGGCATTTCTACACTGCCTCAGACAGAAGCATGACTCAGGCTTTTATTGGTATTTAAATAGCAACAGTGTATTTCCATGGTAATGAGGGTGCTAGTGTGTGATTCGTCAGCTTTGTATTGTCAAGGCCGGGACAGGGACCCATTCCTCACAGCAGCATCTGCATCTGCATAGTCAGGTTAGCCAAACATATGCATCCACCTCATCGATAATTCCATAGCACAGCTTATCTGTCTGGCTATTCTATTATGCAAGTGCTTTCCTCATATGTCTTCCTCTCCTTCCCTGTATTTGGTTGGTAAATGTGTTTTATTTGTACTTTCAGCCCCTTGGCCCTTTGAGTATAATGCAAATTATGGTAGTGTAGGTATGATAGTAGTAAACAGCTGTGGCTGAGCAATGCTGTATTGTGCTCAAGTCCAGTTGTGAGAGACAAATACCAGCAAGTCATGACACCAAGTTTCTCTTGACAGATTATATTCTCACTTTTATTAACAACACCCATTTCTCTAATAGATACTGTCACTGTTCAGATCCACTTTGGTGTAACTGTCATGGCAACAGGTGGGGTTTCAGTCATCGTATCTCATACTGAAGGTCTCAGGATAACTTCAGAAGCACAGCAAAAAAAGCTCCAGAATAAATCTAGCAGTGTGCAAAATGTCACACCACTGCAAGAAAAAAGAAGACAATATATTGCACCTCACCTTCAACCAGGCAGTCTTGTTACTTTGCCACAATACAGAAAGATCAAACTCATAAATATTGTCTTTTCTGGGACTGGTGAAAAACAAACAATTAAACTCCAGCGTGCTTCTACTGATTATTCTGTTTCTTCACTCCCCCTTTCCTTGTGTTATGCCCCAGTTCTTTTATTGGACAGATCTGAGTAAGGAAGGAGTCTGTCTTTCTTGATTTTAGTGCTGGTTTATTTACAATATATATATCTCAATCATTTATCAGTTTTGGGCTAACCCCTTACACAGATGAAGTCCGTCCAGCAGACTCCATCTCTTATCTAGAGCTCCACAGGCTTGGAGCAGCTGCGTATTACCTAGTCATAACAAAATGAAGAATTCCATGTATGTGTATGTTGTATGCGTGATGTGTAACTAAAACATTCATTCAGACATAATTCTTACACAAGATTAAAACAAGAAAACAATTGGTGTCATGGCTTGCTGCTAACCTTGAAACAGAGCAGACTAGAGCAGACGTTGAATCTTACTAAACTACATTACTAACACATTAAACTCTAATAATTATCTGACTGATTTATTAATTTCTAACACTTGCTTCTTTCTCCTCAGTCTGGTATAATTCTGCAAGGTATAGCCTAGTTTGCAGATCTAGGTTGCAAAGGCATCTACTGTATATTTTTTATAATGAGGACCCAGGCAGCCTCATCTGCCAAAGCCTTTTTTCTACACATAGAGGCCTCTTTAATTTCACAGCATCTCCCTCCTCTTTTCTAAGGTTTATTTAAATCAACCCTATGCTGATATAACCTCAACTACCTATTTTTATTCCCATAATTTTGACTTTGAAAGGTTGTGGGTTAGGCTGGCATGTTTTTACTCCTCTCAGTTGTGAGTAATAAACACTGATGACTGCAGGACAGGACATGGGGCACAAGAAACCTGCTATTCC
>NW_018128150.1:2394892-2411500 GCF_001952655.1 Monopterus albus | reverse complement strand
TTGAAAGGTGTATAGGGAAAGTGGAAGCTGACATGTTGCTGTCACTGACACGAAGTGATGTCTTTGCAGATCAGCCCCCGCAGTCAAGCTTGCGTTGTGACCGCTGAGGTTTCAATGCTCAAACACCAGGAACTGCTGACAAAAAGGGCTATTTGAACACTGGCTAAAAATAATTCAGGGTTATAAAAAGCAGCACGGCATCGGGGCTGCAGTCAGCAAGAGAGAGAGCCCAAATCGAATCCTGTGAATAGTTGTAACCTTCTTTTTTTCTTTCTGTGGATTTCTCTTCCTTGCCCTTGTAGATTAATTGGACTGGTTTTGCCTACAAAGGCATCACAGACCTAAATGCAATGCATGAGTTTAATCAAACTATGAACTTTTACATCTACATTCTTCTAGAATCAGTTGGTAATGCTTCCGTTCACCTTAGTTTGATTGCTTTGTTTTCCCTTTGAAAAATAACATTTATAGAAAAATTCATATTTAATTTTTCTTACGGTGTTTGAACAACACAAAACTTTAATTTTGAGTAATGATCTTTATTTCCTGCTGTGTATGAATCTGAAATAAACATTACAAAATTGTGAGTTCTACAGATAAAGTCTCTCTATTTCACTCTCACACAAACACACACTGAGTGTCAGAGCAGACCTCACTTAGTCTTTTCAACATGCTGATATTGCATTCTAAACCTTGAACACAGCCTATTAAGTTCCACTAAACAAGAGCAAAATCAAATGCAGTTCAGTGTTGTTTATGTTCTTTGCTCAAATTGAACTGTGTGACAGTAGCATGACATTAGTGTGTAAAAGTGAGGCAATCAAATAACACTGATTAACTTTAACGGTTCAGGATGTTCTAAGTTTGAGAAATACTAAATAACAGTTGTTATAATATTCATGTCTCCTTCACACCATTGCACCATGAATCTCGTTTCATAGTGCAATCTCATATTTGCTTTTATAACAAAAATCATGCTTTATTTCAAAAACTAGACTTGGCACTGAATTAGCTTTGACACTTTCATCAGTAACATTAACCTTTAGAGGAAGGTGAACATACTTTTAGGTCAGTTGTCCATTGCAATTAGCCGCTGTGTTGTGAAAATGACTCGGCCTGTGCTAATTATGACAGGTTAGTGCTACAGCAGAAAGTAGCTCTGCAATACATTGGACTTTTATTTGTTTAATCTCTCTGATGCAAGGCTTCAAGAACTTAATAAGTGAAGCTGGTGAGCAAAATCTTTTCATACATGATTCATATAACTTGTCTTCTACAGTATAATTATCAGACAGGGGTAATGGCCAAAACTACAACATAAGGCCCAGTATTTAAAAAATCTCCTTAGAGAGCCCAGTCAAACATTAAAATTGTCACACATATAGTAATACATGTGTAAATCTGTCTTCTGATTATGTTAATCCACAGTTGGAGGGTTGCTTTATTTGATTGTTCTGTGCTCCTTGATCCATGCTCGACCTCATCCGCCATCATGAAGGACATCCCAAAGCTCTTATTCCTGCTCTGAGGAGTGAGGAGGCTGCCTGGAGGAGCCAAAAGCTGCCCTTTACAGAAGTTTTTTTATGAACTGACACACCCCTTTATCTGAAGTCAGTTGGTGACTGGACTCTTTAGATGAAGGAAGGAAGAATGGCAGAAGCCAACCAGGTTACAGGTAAATCAGGTATCTCAAACCACTGGCAAACAGTTCATAACACAAGGTGGCAATCAAAATCAGAAGGGCAGAAATCTATAGAGTCCCTAAACTTTTTCTAAAAATATTTCCATGATTCCTCTCTCCTCCCATTGTCTCCAGGTATCTTTTTTTTTCTTCACAACAAATGGCACAAGTGTGGGAAACATGGGCGCAGTTATGGGAAATGGGAATTGTATCTGGGGTAAAACCAGATGATTGAAGAGCTTGTATGTACATTTTTTTTAAATGAAAACATTTAGCATTTCTTTGTTCTTACAGTTAATGAAAGTATGGTACTGACAAAAAGTTTCTCTGTTCATTTGTGCTGGCTGCTGTTTGTGTCAATAAAAACAACAAACCTTCTGGCCTCTGAAGCTCCTCTCGTCTTCCGTCCAGCAGTTAAATTATGCCAAAGCATTTTCTGTCTGCTTCAAGGCAAGAGCTCTGATTGCCTCATCACTGCCAGCCAATACTCCATGCCAAGTACAGACCTTTTCAGAAATACTTGCCAATCAATTATAGGCATAAACTTTCCCATCTGATGGATACTGGAAAACCCACAGTGTGCATCCAAATGGTTTCAGAATTCAAAGAAGCTCCTTTAATCTCCATTTTAAGCACTGCTGTTTTTGTCAGAGATTATCCATGCTTTTCTGTCGACACTTAACTGCTGTCTGAAAAACGTGTCCTTCTATTCAGCCTAATGACCATCTACATGTGTCCTGGTGCTTTTAGGTGGCAGTGCTCTTTTTGCTAGCTTTGTCCTGTGCTGGGAAAATACAAGAATCTAGTCCTACACCTCTTTGTGTAGTCTGTGAATTTTCTAAATGAATACAACTCAATGACAGATGGATTAGGCTACAGTTGGATTTAACACAGCCAGCACTACTAGATGCAACTGTTTCCTGAGTGTTAGAATTCAGTGCTCCGGTTTGCAGGATATGGTTCTTATTACCATTGCTAACTCTAATAGACGAGACAGTCCGAGTAACTTCAAAACAGTGCTGATTTATTCAAAGGATCACAGGTAAAATTAACATTACACGCTCAGGTATCTTGCACCTCCAACATGCACGCAGGCAGATGTAAGATGAAAGACCCTGAACCCCCCAGGCCTATACATTATATCCCTTTGGTTGGGCTAGCCCCATACTACACAGAAACGTCAACCGAAATGTCTCTGTTGCCAGCTTTGCAGCTGGTCATAGCAGTAGTCAAAACATGAAGCAAATCAATGTGTGTGTGTGTGTCTGTTGATTAAGTGGTGTGTAACTAAAAACATTCTCACGACCTCTAGTAACATGTCGTGACTCAAACATAAGAACATATTATGGCTAAGGCTACAGTTATACACATCGTAATAATAATATTAAACACCCTGTCTGCTGACAGTCATCAACTTTTCTCTCTAGTTATCTTTGACCAGATGTACCCTGTAGAAACTCATAAGCATGCCTAAGCATTTAACAGTCTAACTAGACATCCTATCTCCACTAAACATTTATAATACATAAAGTATCTATCCAATTTCTATCTGACTAAAAATACCTAACAGGTTTGAGGAGGTGCCACATTTTGTATTAGAGCCTCTCATTTATGGGCACCCAGTTTTTCAGAGCGGATAAGGGCCTTGGGGCAGAAAAAAGAACTACAACAGTCTCTCAAGCTTGGAATACACACAAATACAGATACAGCCAAGCACATTCTTTCTAACTTATGCATTGTTTATTCAACAAAGAGTGCTCTGTCTGTCCCATTATGCAAACCAGTCATGTATTTCAAGACATTCTCAGCTGTCTTCTCCATCAAAGGCTTCTTCTCCTTTTCGAAACTTGTCAACTCTATTTAAGCAATGTGTCAGGAATGAAAAGTCATAGGCCGATTAATTTATCTTCTCTCTTCCTCACTACTGCGTGCAATCATCTCTTTAGCATCTCTAACATCTCCAGGGAAAGATAGATTGCTTGCAGCATTTTCTGTCCTCACTGGGTTCCCGTTACCCCTTGGTCACCCTCTCCTCACTCTGTCTTTTGGTGGTTGAGTGCCATGTGTTTTCATCATCCAGAAAGTTCTGCAAGTGAAGTGAAGGGTGTGAGAAACATGTCCTAGTGGGTAGTTGTAGGATTTTTTTCCCCTAGTGAGTTCATTTGAGGTGAGATTTTTACAACCATGGCTAAGTTAAGCATCCTTTGCAGTTCTCTCTCTCTTTTTTCTCTTTTATTCTTAATACTCTCTCCCTTGATAGCACTGGATTTACAGGGCTCATGTACCTGAAATCACTTGGAATCTAGTATCACAGTAGAGAACTTAAAAGTGTGAGAACAAAAGTGCAAAGCCTCTTTTGATGGATTGCAAGTATCTGTCAACCTTTAGACCCAGGACTTTGTCTGTAAACAGCACTGACTCCTTATTTCTCAAGAAACTTGGATGTTATGGTCCCATGAGGTTGCCAAGGGTAATGAAGCTTATTTATTAAGTGTCAAGGTTGTAGGGTGCTACTTTCAAGCAATGGAAGACGTATTGAAAAAATAATTTTCAGATGACGGATGCTGCCTCCCATTCTGACATTCAGCAATAAAGGAGTGTGTGGAGGGGAGTTCAGATGCAGTTTGACCATCCAACAAGCACTTCAGCTGAAACATACAAACAAACTTTAACAGTGGGATACTAGTGGTAGTCAATCAATAGAGGATGAGAAGGTATGTCACAACGTGTTGAATGCTGGGATGGGAGCACCCTTTTTGGAGATACATGCTGTATTTACCTGCATACATTCTTGCTTTCTTTAGTTAAAAATTGGCTTAAATCATTTAGATCTCACTTTACTGACTGTGGTAATTCAGAATGGATAACCTTAGCTGACTGTAGCTAACTCGCAGTGGACCCAGAGTTTCCCTCTATAAGAGTGACAGACTGAAAAATTGCTCTGCACACTGATCTGAGCTCTTGGTTCGGGAGTTAACAATAGCCAGCAGCGGTTGGCAGATAACACAAATGAATCAAGTTCTGTCCTGTCTGTGCTCAAACTGAACATTAAGGTGGACATTTAGATGTAGTTGAAGCATCTACTGCTGTATGAAGCTGTATGGGATAGTATTTTTTTTTTAAATTAACGTATATATGTATGTAGTGTATATATGTGTGACTCATAATGAGTC
Organism: Monopterus albus; assembly: GCF_001952655.1. Lineage (NCBI taxonomy): Eukaryota > Metazoa > Chordata > Actinopteri > Synbranchiformes > Synbranchidae > Monopterus > Monopterus albus. The sequence goes on along the minus strand of NW_018128150.1, from coordinate 2,406,646 downwards.
CATTTACCTAAAATTCAACATAGCGTTGTTAAATTTTACTCAAATTCTTTTATTGAAACCGCGAGAAGTGAAGACAGGAGAGGACTGTTTAAAATCAACAGGAAGTTTACTCAAAGTCTGGGCACAGGTGAAGTTTTACAGCACTGGTATCAGAGAGACAAAGCTCCCGCAGGAAATCCATTCTTTGAACCATGAGTTATGTGTTCTCAATAAATTTATCTACTTGGGCTAGGCCCACCCTGGACAGAGGTATAACATTCCACACTTTGTAATGCTATTGGCCATCTGGCGTGAACAGGTCAACCCCTGCCTGTGTCTGCTTGCTGAAATGTGATCTAAACTAGGTGTGTGTGTGTGTGTGTGTGTGTGTGTGTGTGTGTGTGTGTTGCTCCGGCGGCAGCTTGATCATTGGACTGAACAATGGGTGGTCTGGGCTGCAGGCCCCCCTGCCTCTGCAAGACACCCCATGACAAAGCAAAACTTGGAATATGCTTAGCAGGTTTAGGTGAAGGTGCAAAACAGGCCAACAGGTCTTTGTTAAAATGTAACATAGGCTGTCGGGTTACCTGAAGGTACAGACACTATGTCTACACAGAAGTTAAAGCAGGCAGTTTCTACTTAATTATCACTTGACTCTCATCCATACAATTGTAAGATATATCCATCTATCCATCCATTTTCTATACCGCTGAGTCCCAAACGGGGTCACCGGGGGCTGGAGCCAATCCCAGCCTTGTAAGATATATAAGCAAGGAAAATAAATGTATTAGAAGTAACCAAAGCTCAGTAGTTCTGGACAATCATCAATACAGCTGTAATATATATAAGCAAGGAAAATAAAGGTATGAAAAGTAACTAAAAGAAACTAGAGTAACTAGAGCCTATAAGAATCAAATCTTACAGCGTCAACTTCACATTCTGTATTAACTGCGCTGCTGTGGACAAAGTAGGGTAGAAGAGACTGCCTGAATAGTTGGTTGGTGCTGTAGATATAAGACTTCAGCCTGTTCTTATATTCTGTCTTTTTCACAGTTCCTTGTTAAAAGTGAGTAAAACATTAGTGATCCCATTATAATCCTCCCTAATATGATGGTACAAACACCTCATATGTTAGGGTTAGCCCCCCTCGCCAGGAGGGTGAGGGAGGACTAGGGGTAGGACACAAGATTGCTGACCCAGGTGCTAGTGCAAAACAAGCGGGTTTAATGGGGGAAAAAGCAAGACAAAGCCAACGTAACAACAAAAACAGGGTCCATAATACTTACAACAACGGAAAGGTAGTGACAACAAAGCAGACCGGGACGAACAGGTAAGCAAACAAACTAACGATGGGAAACCGGGCAAGAATGTAACAGGACAGGTAACAAAGCTGCGGAAACGAAAACGAGACTATGTGTGTGTGTGTGTGTGTAGTGTAGCGCCTATGTCATGTGAACAGAGTCAAGCCAAAACGCACAGAAAACTGTCAGCGTAGCATTCTCTTTGCACATCATAAGACGGTCCTGCAGTGTCAGGCATAAGTACCTAATGTTAGGTATGATACAGTAGCTAATGTCAGCTAATGTTCCGGCGACGGCGAAGCGTCTGACAGAGGTTTAAGTACAGCAAGAAGTAATCATCGGGATGCACCCCAGCTGTGTGCGATGACAAACTGGTTACTAATTACGGGAAAGCAACACAGGCAGAGCCAATAAAACGGAGAAAACAGAGACTAAACGGAGGAGAGGCAGCGGCCGCCGAGCGGCCCTGACATCATATTTCCCCTTGTCTCCCCTTGTTCTGGCATTATTGTCACTCCATATGACTTCATGTTTACTGCTCTTTGTTTGTTTGATCTAGGAATAATGGGCATCATTCCAGCAGGGAGGTGTGATCAGACATCCACATTTCCCCCCTTTTGTCCTATTTTAGGACAATTCCTGCAAAAATTTAAGCCTGTACAATCTGTAACCTGTGAGGAACTTAGATAAGTAACATAAGAAATAATAAACGAGAATAAATGACAATAAAAATTAAAAAAAACTGTGATGCTGTCTTTCTTCCACTTTAAACCATACATCTGTACAGATCAGCCGTCTGGAACTTTAAACCTTTGTACTCTCCACTTGAGTAGGCACCTCATACAGCTGTGGGATGGCCTCATAAACACTTCCTTCTTCTTCAGGCTCCTCTACACGTTGATTAATCATGATATTAGTAGTGAAACCAGTAGTGATCTTGTTCATGCACAGTTTAACACTTTAAGCTATTATTTCTTTGTAGCTTCTTCCGGTTCTTTCAAACCAGGAACTCTCAATGAGACGAAAGAGACTGCTTTAGATTTTATAAAAAATAACCGTGCTGGTTTATTCAGAGGATCACAGGTAAAATTCACAGGACACGTCCAGAGCTCTCTCACCCCTCTACCTGCGCGCAGGCAGCAGAAAAGCTCAAGATCTCTGGACCCAACAACCTATATAATATTAATCATTTTTGGGCTAGCCCATGCTACAAGGGGCGTCAAACCGTGACGCCACCCGATAAGCAAGCTTTGCAGCTGCTCTATCGTTTAGCCAAAACATGAGGAAAAGTCAAGGTGCGTGACTGTTGTTTTCGTGGTGTGTATCTACAACAATTGGACATAACCTTACACATTAAGACAAATATTAAGACTAGCATTACAGTTGACACTAACAGCAGTTTTCCTGTAACCTTGACGTGCCTGCAGTCTGCACTGCAGGCTGAACAGTTAACAGCCTAAGCCAGTCACCCTGTCTGCACTAAACATTCCTAGACAACAAATCTCTGAATATCTATCTAACTAAGAAATAACCTAACAGTTTGGACCGAATGAACATAACTACAAGTGTGAAAGCAGCCTCAGCATTACATGTCATGTTTTTGCTGTTTTATTAAGGTAGAATTATATAAACATTATTAAAACTGTAATGGTTTGGTGTTATACCGTGTAAAGTGCAGTAGAAAATGCAATGCATAGACTACCCAATTATGTTTTACACAATACAACAGTCAGTTGAGTGATGAGTGTTTGCATTAGCATGACCACAATCTCTGTCGCATATTGCTTCTCGTCTGTGAAGCTAAAAATCCCATTAAATGTATTACTGAAGCACGAGAGTGCAGGTAGCCACATGGTGCATAGAAATCCACCAGGCCTTTGAGGCAAGCCCTGTCAAAAAGAATCCAGGCCCCAGTCACTGAGTCCAGTAAAACAAGCAAAGAAAATCTAATGAGCAGTGGGGTTTGTGTTTTCACCAGCAACTCCTGTTCAACAGTATAATTAGCTAATCAATAAGCCAGTCAATTAGTCAGTGTCCCCATGATTTACTATATTCTTGTGCACAAAGCAGTGTGTGTACCTATCAGTAGTGTACGGGCTTTGTCCCTGTCGGGTCACTTTAATTCAGCTTCCTGCTCCTTCCTGTTCCTTTCCACATCTCATCATCTGTCTGTTTTTGTCCTCATTGCAGCAGTGCTTGCCGCCATTGATGTGCAAATTGGCTCCATCTCGATCATCTCTCTTTTGTTGTGTTCCTTCCCTGCTGCTCATCAAATTGCAGTGTACTCAACAGGGGGAGAATCTACTTGGGCTCTGATAGGCTACTAATGTTTCCTCATCAAGTGTCATTAATCACACTTTGAGAGCACAAAGTGACAAAGTTTAGCAGCATCAGTGTACTTACGGGTCAGGAGCGCACAGATGATGCCTGACAGGTCGGTTTTGACTCACGATAACACTTTAAATGCTTGTAATTATCCAGCAGTTCAACCTGCTGTTCATTTTTATATGCAACAGCACTGTGTTGCACATGGGTAGTGAAGCACACAACAATGTGTTACATTGTAAGTGTAATCTCAGATTTATAAATATACAGCATTAGTGTGTAAGTCAGCAGAAAGCAGAGACATGCAAATATCTATCAGCATTAAATGGCCATCATCCTTAAAGCTACATGAATAATATTTCCATTAATGCTGCAGACATAAAGTATTATTTAGCTTGACATCTTGTTATGGTAATGTCATACGTTTGTAATATCCCAGTTCTTTAATTGGACAGATCTGAATAACAAAGGAGTCCATCTTTCTTCATTTTAGTGCTGATTTATTTTTAAAGCCACAAATAAAAATTACAGAACACAACCCGGGTTGTTCCTTCCTCCAGAGACACACACACTCTGGCTGCTGGAGAGAGGAGCTCCCGGAAACACAGAGCCTAATACATTTATCAGTTTTTGGGCTAACCCCTTACACAGATGAAGTCAGCCCAGCAGACTCCATCTCTTATCTAGAACTCCACAGGCTTGGAGCAGCTGCGTGTTGCCTAGTCATAACAAAATGAGGATGTGTGTATGTTGTCACGTGGTGTGTATCTAAGACATTCACTTATTTATTCAGACATGGTATTCCAACACAAGATTAATACAGGAAAACAACTGGTGTCATGGCTTACTGCTAACCTTGAAACAGTCTAGAGCAGACTTTGAATCTTATTCAACACATTGTCTAATAATTATCTGACTGATTTACTAATTTCTAAAACGTTCCTTGTGTGAGCTGTTGCTGCTCACCTTGCAGATATTATTAGGATTCATTAGCTCTGCAAAATAAGCAAGATTTCCATAAAATGTCTAATTATATCCCTCATGTGGGACAGAAGCTGGGGCTCATCTCAAATGTGGTGTGATTGTAGCTTGTCATGACTTTGGTTTTGTTAGGTATTTTTAGTCAGATAGAAATTGGATAGATACTTTATGTATTAGAAATGTTTAGTGGAGATAGGATGTCTAGTTAGACTGTTAAATGCTTAGTCATGCTTATGAGTTTCTACAGGGTACATCTGGTCAAGGATAACTAGAGAGAAGAGTTGATGACTGTCAGCAGACAGGATGTTTAATATTATTATTATGACGTGTATAACTGTAGCCTTAGCCATAATATGTTCTCATGTTTAATGTCATGACATGCTACTAGAGGTCGTGTGAGAATGTTTTTAGCTACACACCACTTAATCAACAGACACACACACATTGATTTGCTTCATGTTTTGACTACTGCTATGACCAGCTGCAAAGCTGGTAACAGAGACGTCTCAGTTGACGTTTCTGTGTAGTATGGGGCTAGCCCAACCGAAGGGATGGGGGGTTCAGGGTCTTTTCATCTTTCATCTGCCTGCGTGCAGGTTGGAGGTGCAACATGCCTGAGTGTGTAATGTTAATTTTTGCCTGTGTCCATGGAATAAATCAGCACTGTTTTGTAGTTACTTGGACTGCCTCGTCTCTCAGAGTCAGTATGGTAAAAAGTACCAGGTACAACAGTTTGCTTGTGTGTGTGTGTTGCAGATTTTACTGTCTTTAAAGAAGATCAGCCAGCACAATTACAGCAAAAGCCCATTATTGATTTGTTCACTGTCTCTGGGGAAAATAATTATTGACTCCTATTTCAAATGCAACACAACAAACTCATTGTATATCTGATTATGCAAATGATACCAACATTACATAATAACATTCATGAGATTATGATGATTTTTACAAATGACTCTTCGCTGACTATAATGGAAAATTAAGTTGACCTTTGAATTGGTTCAATATGTGACAGCTTAACAACATCACTTAATGAAATTTGAACACAATGCATCTTTTAAAATATTTATTTATTTATTGACATGGCATTTTGATTGCATTCATTGCACTGGTGTTACTTCATGTTGTGCAGGACAGGGGCCAAAACTGTCTACTTTGTTCGATGGGTTGGCTGTGCCCTAAAGGTTAGAATAGCAGGCTTGTGGCTTAAATGTTACTGGTCTGAATCCCTTATCAAGTTTTGTGATTGGAAATCGATTAGTTTTATTGTCCAGATTTGACAGTCAGAGGCTTAATTTTGCCACAGCTACTTAAAAGCAGCTTGTTGTAGAAAATATATGTATTTTCTTTGATTGCACTTTTGACTTATTAATTTTAATATTGTGCTCAATAACAATTTATTGCTTTAATTCTTTAGTTAAAAGCTTAATGTTTCCCAGAGCTCCTGTTTCTGTCAGCTAGATGAAGCCGGGCATGCAGGGTGAGCCGTACTACAAAGTTAAGTTTCACTGGGTTTCAGAGAGCTGTTCCTACTCTCTGTATGCTGTTGCCACACTGACTAGAAAGAAATGTGGGAGAAACACAAATCACCCAAGCCTTAAACCCTAGATTGTAAATAATTGGGAAAATCATTTAAGCTTGGCAATGATTGATGTTTGGCAGTGTCGACTTCAAGTATAAATGGCTTGGGTAATTTTCTGGTCATGGACTTTCTTTCTGTAAACCGTCATGTTGCATGTTCTCCCAGGGTTAGTTTTAGGCATCAGTCCAAACACATGCCGGGCAGGTGGACTGAGGAATCAAAACTATGGGTCAGTTGTCTGTTGTACATGTGCTTGTGGCTAACTAAGTCTTCAACTTTAATATTTTTCAGGTGACAGTACAAAGTTGCATTCACAATGAACAACAGTATGTAGCCAGTGTGGCTGTTAAAGTATAATTACATAATGTGATGTGAATTGAGGATACTGGCAAATGCTTTGTGTGGCTGGTTAAGCTCACACCCCTCTGAACTTTGGTGACTCACTCAAGTGTAAATCCAGACAAAAATCTTTTAAATCAAATAAACAAAGTCTTGTAATATTAAATGTTAATTATGCATTAAAATTAGCAAGGGGACACCATTTATATTTCTATCCACGTGTCAGCTAGACCTTATATGAAGATGAATGACCCTAGAATGCTGCTAGCTGCTGATGCACCAGAGAATTTTTCAGTTTTTCTCTGTTCACTGGATTTCTTCTCAATATTCTAGTATTTTCTGCCTTGTTACATCATACATGCACAAGCCTCCTTTATGTGCAGGAAACAGCCTGAGTTGCAGCAGTGATTTGTACATACGTATCAATCATATCAATTCTCTGAACACCATAATCTTATTTTATAACAGCTGTTTGTCCTATTTATTAATGTTATTTCATATCCCACTACATGTCAGCCCAGTTTGCGTACACCTGCATAATCATTAAACAGTATTCTTGCTTCTTTAATCAGCATCAATCAGATACAGTATAACAGACCTCTCAGGGGAACTTTTATTTTTTTGATAATGAATTTATGTAAAATACATACATGCAATCAACCTGTAACTGTATCAAAGCCTCTGGCGTACAAGCATTACCACATTACAGTCTGGAGACAAGATTTATTCAACAACCCACATGGATGATGGATGTGTAACTTCTTCACTCTACATAATAAACAGAAAAAGTGACTGAATAATGGAGTAGACTACATTAATTACCAGCTCAAACATTGAATTACTGAATATATACAACTGTCCAGGACTCCATGGGAATTTACCTTCACAAAATAAACTAAACTCCCTATTCAAAAGATGAAGGACGCAGGACATCTGTCAGAAATATTAAAGACCATGAGTAATAGTTTTTCATGCTATATCTCTACTACAACCGAGATGCATGGATCTTCCAACTAGTGATTTTTTTTTAAAGAGACTTTACTGTCAAGTTATCAGTTTGATTCATTGAGTAGTATGATTGTTCTCCATAACCCCTGATCTTCTCTGGGATTGTGAGAGAGGAGGCAGAAGGGTTGGCAGGAGGCAACATGGACATGCTGGGCCTGTCCATCAAAGTATGAACATATTAGGCCTTAGTCTGTCTTCTTGGTTGTACAAATGTTCTTGTGGACTTCTGAAATGTCATTAGTCATAACACAATACAGTTCCCATTCATAAAGCCAGATCTGGGCCTCATGTCTTGATGTGTTCCTGCTCTCATCAGTGACACTTTGAGACCTGGCTTGTGAGAACCTATAGGCCAGTATCACAGGATGCATTTCACATCAACCCGTTGTAGCAGCAGAGGATAAGAGACAGACTCATTGTTGTTCTAAGTTTTGCTTTACCACTTTTATTGTGTCACTAGTAATGTTTTTGATGAAATAAAAACCCACTCACTGGCTAAGCCTGGCCAACACCTGAGATCATCCCAAGCAGAACTGTCGTTTCGCAAGATGTCCCTTGGCAGTTTACTGGTGGCTTCATAGCATTTTGAACATAATACGATATGATTCCATTTGGAAGAAACTTTGGTCTCAGAGTTTTAATATTTTTTTGCTGCTGTATTAGTTTACTTTATTGAGTTTTTATTTGGTAGTGCGATATATATACTATATTTAGTTTTATTAATTTGTAGCTGCAGTGATTAGTCATTAATGGATAAGTTGATCAACAAAAAAATTAATAGTCAACTATTTTAACAATTGATTAAATCAGTCATTTTTCATAAAAAAACATCAAATATTCTCCCGTTTCAGCTTATCACATGTAAGGATTACTGCTTTTTCTTTCTAAGTGACAGTAAATTATATATTTTTTGGCTCTGAAATCTGGAAACAAAATAGAAAAACCGAGGACATCACCATGGGAATTTTTGTATTTTGTTTAATAATTTTTTACACTAAACAATTAATTAGCTAAAAAAGCAATAGATTCATCAATAATGAAAATGACCCTATCATATTTATATGTTAAAATCTTTTCTACAGTTACAATTTTTTTCTGTATCAGCTCATGACATTGAAAAAATGGTGTGAGGAGCCAAACTGAACTGGCACCCTGAATATAACCCCTTTCTACCCATAGACACTAAACCCTCCTCAAGCACGTTGAGAGCTCTCAGGCCAGAAATAGGACAATCTCAGTGAGGATCAATCTGTGGTAGAGGGACTTAATTTTGTGTGGATTTAAATGTGCCCTTTGAGACAGAGCCCAAGAGTCACTGAGAAAATGAAACAGATAGCATGGAAGCAGAAAATCATCTATGTGATAAAGAAAATATGGGGGGGGGGAAGAAGCCTCTTGTACTATGAGAGCAGAAACAGGCTGAAAATAGGGACTTGTGTTCTTTGTTGTTTATCCCAGTGCACTCCAAAGTGAATAAGTCTTGCCTCATCACGCCATCTGCTGTTATGTGTTTCCCTGCCTAATCCTCTTGTTTTCCTCTTCAAGTGACTACTCCTTCCTATATGCACACACATAAAAAGGTTTGTGGTAACAGTGACAGAACAAGGCTGCCTGCACCCGAAAGTGGGATCCTTTGTATGGCAACATGCTTGGGCTGCCATGGGAAAATGTTTGGCATTTCACAGTTTCTTCCTGAATCTCCCAATTCTTTGCTTTCCATGATTTGGTAATACAATTATAAGTGAATTCAAAATGTTCCCAGGTTGCCATGACTGGGATGTTGGCCCTGCCTCTGGGCACACTGGGGCCATGAAGAACATCCCATAAATAAGACCTCAGCTTTTTCCAACTTGCTGTTTCACTTGGGTCTAAATGAAGCCAAGCATGAAGCTCAGAATTATATATCCTATGCATGCACAGTAAGGAGCAGTGAGGGGAAACATCACTGTATATGACATGTCCGTGCAGATTCTCAGTCATCCAGGTCATAGTAAGCTGAAAAATTAACTGGACTAGGTTTTTAGGTCAAAGACATTTCACCTCTCTTCCAAGAGGCTTCATGAGTTCTGCCTGACTGGTGTTGAGTCTGAGATATTTCTTTATAGCCTCTATTTCTTTATAACCAGTACTAATACCGGGCTATAACAACTCAGTCGTTAGGGGACATTGTTGGGCATCAAAGGACTGAAACACCGCCAATGGGGATAAATATCTCTGATGCCAGTCAGGCAGAACTCATGAAGCCTCTTGGATGAGAGGTGAAACTTCTTTGACCTAAAAACCTAGTCCAGTTGATTTTTTAAAGTTTTTTCAGCCCACTGTATATCACAGGAGAGTTTGAAGATAATGCCAGCTTATTTGTTATCAGTGCATTTGTCATACATGAAAGAATTTGTGTAAAAATGTTTTTCATGTAGCTGAAGGCTGCACTGGGCATCTTTATATCTTTGCTGTTCCTACTGACTGGTATGAGTTAGTTAAATAAAACAGTGAGATGAAAAGAGCAAAATACACACTGCACATGTGTTCATACCAAAAAGGAAATGAGCAACAAGAGCTGTAACATTTTTTAAATTTAACTTTCTATGCCTTAGGGTAAGTCTGTATATTTTCTACCTGGGCTTGTTTTATTTGTTTGTTTGTATGATTTGTTTTTCCCAAGTTTTTCCAATCATGTCAACTGATTCTGTTAAACAGGAAAAATTCACTAGATAACTGTAGCGCATGATGCACCTTTACTTTGCCTCTTCAGCAGTTGGAATAAGAGATTAGGTAGGTAGGTAAAACTTTATTGATCCCACAGTGGGGAAATTCCAGTGTTCCAGCAGCAGTCGGGACAAAAACAACAGTGAGCAAGCAACAAGATACAAAAACATGTCCTACAAACTAAATAACAATAATGGAAGAATAAGACATGGCTTCAACCTATTTTCAATTATCCATCACCTGAAGCTGGAGCACATTGCAATAACGGATATGTTATTTGAACAAGCATGAACTGAACTCAGGAGCTCAACTCAAGAACATGTTGTGTACTCTGTCAATACAAGCTGCTGATTGGAGAGAATATCAAGAGGTAAAACAAGTAAAGGATGTTTTTGCAAACGAATATCTGCCACCTAAGTAACAACATCAGGAAACAAGGGAACATGGCAGCTAATCCTCATGCCATAATCCTTGAGATTCAAATGTCTAATAATTAATTGGTATGTTGTTATAGTTATACTAATGCATCTTAACACTTTTTTTAACTTTATACTGTGATAATTATTTAGTCACAGCTACTTGTGAGTTTGCAGAGAGTACATGCTTTAATCAGGTTTAAAATAAGCACCATAATTACTTCACATATTTAGCTGCTATTCACAAGTTTATTTAAGCCTGCAATAACCAAGTTTTTGGGCTATTTACATGGAATCTGTGAGCACAACAGTGAAATATCATCACCTTTTAGGTTGATATGGCAAACCTATCAGTAAACAGTTTCTTAGCATCCTTGCTGCAGCCATAAATGATGATATGAGCAGTGAGAATGAACCAAAACAGTGACACTAACAATGAGCTAAAACTCCATATAAAACTTCATAAAGCTACGGGAAGCTGCAGACTCAGGTGACAACTTTCTAAGCTCATTGCTATAAGTGACTCACTTTTCAGTGTTTTCGCATTTGAGTTTGTTTTTAATAAGTATGGTAAATGGTCTTATACTTGTATAGTGCCTTTTCTATGCACTGAAGCACACTCAAAGCACTTTCACACTATTTGTCCATTCACCCATTCACACTCACACATTCACACACCGGTATTATTATCGGGAGCAACTGGGGGTTCAGTGTCTTGCTCAAGGACATGTTGACACATTGACTGGACAAGCCAGGAACCAAACCGTTAATGAACCATAGTAGCCTTGGTCAAGGCACAAAAATGTGTGCACAAAAATAAAAGTTGATGAACAAAAGCAGCGGTGGCCACAAGTGACACTTACACAATAATAGTGCACTTACAGTGGTGTGAAAAAGTGTTTGCCCCCTTACTGATTTCTTATCTTTTTGCATGTTTGTCACACTGTAATGTTTCAGATCGTCAAACAAATTTATATATTAGTCAAAGATAACACAAGTAAACACATCATGCAGTTTTTAAATGAAGGTTTTTATTATTAAGGGAAAACAAAATCCAAAACTATATAGCCCTGTGTGAACAAGTGTTTGCCCCCCTGTCAAAACACTGGTTTATCGC
>NW_018128150.1:2392475-2393939 GCF_001952655.1 Monopterus albus | reverse complement strand
AGAGAAATTGAACTCAGGTGCGATAAACCAGTGTTTTGACAGGGGGGCAAACACTTGTTCACACAGGGATCTATAGTTTTGGATTTTGTTTTCCCTTAATAATAAAAACCTTCATTTAAAAACTGCATGATGTGTTTACTTGTGTTATCTTTGACTAATATATAACTTTGTTTGACGATCTGAAACATTACAGTGTGACAAACATGCAAAAAGATAAGAAATCAGTAAGGGGGCAAACACTTTTTCACACCACTGTACTTTGCCATTATTTTCCACGATTCTCTCAAGCCAGTTGTTTGATACATATCATTAGGTGACCTGAATGAGAGTGAATGGACTAAACCCAGCCACTTTATGTTAATTATATAACCACTGAAATCAGTTAAATCAGACAGTGTAGTGTACATATCAGTGTGCCCAGACTTATGTAACATGTCAGAAAACTTAGCTCCTTTACTTTTCATTCCTTCTCATACAAAACACAAATCCAATTTTCAAATTGTGTTATCTGAGAAAATTTGACCACTGTGTTTTTGCAGTCCATTCTAATAGAGTGCCATAATATTGGGTCCTAAAACCCAGAACTGAGTCTGGATTTTGCACTAACATCTCCCTCGCCCTGAAGCCAATGGCTTTTTGGTTAGGCACCTGAAATAAGGTCTGTGGTTAACACAAGGCCAATACATTTTCAGAAGGCCAGTACATGGTCACAAGCTAACAGGAAAGGCTTTTGTAGAAGAGGAAAGCACTATAAATAAGATTACCAGCTGGAAGCCATGGTGGTGTCGTTGACGTTATAGGACCATGATGTAGTTCATCTTAGTTTATCTTATTTTCTGCAATAATCCAAAATATTATGAAAAAAATCCCATTGGCTTTTTTGCCCAAGGAACCAGAGTGATGGTAACTTTCAGGTTGGCCTACAAAAATACATCATCCCTACTTTCAGTTTCAATTCAGTTATAGTCAGTTCAGTTTTAGTGGTATGGCACCAATTCTCAACAACAATCTTCTAATGGCACTAATATAATAATGTCTAGACCTTACAGTATTATAGAGGAAAACCCAACAAATCCCCCTTTGATTTATTCTTTCAAGCATGTAAAGACAGTTGATATGACAACACACATAATTATACACATATCCAACAAATGCTAATCCAATATCAATTTGCTTATACCTAGTACATGCTTGAATGGAGTAGGAAGAAGTCAGACTTATCCAGTCCTACCCCATGACATCATCTTACCATCATTGATTGGCAAGCAGTATCTCTACATAGATAATTCTCTTCTACACCACACAAGTAATATACTAAAAAAATATAACAGAGTGTTAACATTCTTACATAATTACATTCTTAAATAATTATCTTCTACACCACACAAGTAACATACTAAAGAATTAATACAAGGTGTTAACATTCATACACCACACCCACAATGTTCCATCTAATTAATCATT
>NW_018128150.1:2384524-2390488 GCF_001952655.1 Monopterus albus | reverse complement strand
TCATATGCTTTGTCTAAGTCTTCCTCTCTGTAAACTGATTCCCAGTTTTGCCCCATAAAATCCTCTTTTAGCCATGTTCATTCGTCACCCTCCTATAGATAAGATTTGTTTTTGGCCTCTCTTTTCTATACTGGCCCTCATAAACCACAAATACTGGTAGATGATCACTAATATCATTTATAAGTAGTCCGCTTGTCATTTTGCTGTCAATAACATTGGTAAGTATATTATCTATTAGTGTTGCATGCTGGGTTGTTACTCTACTTGGTTTTGTAATTTTTGGGTATAAACTGCATCTATATATTGTGTTAATAAACTCCTCAGTTCCTGTGTACTTATTAGGATTTAACAACTCTATATTGAAGTCACCACATATGAACATAAATTTATGACTTATTGTCAAGTAATTTTCTTCCATCCAGTCATTAAATTTTTCTGTGCTGGCTCCAGGTGCTCTATAAATACAGCTTATTACAACATTTTTCTTTTTTTCCACGAGTATTTCAAATAAAAAAGCTTAGCTCCTATCAAACTGATTTCACCACTGATTCTTAATTCTGTATATTTCTCCTTACTGCTGTCAAGACTTTCTATAATTCCCTGTAACAGCATAACTAAGCCAAACAAACCTGGGCAGGGAAATGATTCCACTGTCATTAATATGAAAGCATGCCATACTGTATTGTACAGTAGCATTAGCTCACAAAGGCTCATTATTTGTGTGTGTGTGTGGGGTTATCAGTAGGCGAGGAGAGACAGCTGCAAGTTGAAGTGCATATAGTTATAAATACTAAACACTCCTGCATCTGCTCTGTGTGTTTAACCCTTCTCATCTCCCTGGGCAGGAAGGTTCAGTGGCTCCTTGTTAATGTTTGTATATCTGCACGTCACTCTCTTCCCATCCATCCATTACTACACCTTTGGGAAATCAGGTGGTGGCTCCTCTTACATGTACAGCTTTTATTTCAGGACCACCACACAGATAATGGCAGATTATCAATTTACTTTTGTCACTGGCTGCAGAACAAACAGTGTTACAGACTATCACTGTTTCTCTGAGTCCCAGTGATAATCTATTTGCCATCATGCTGTGAATACAGCATTAGTATCTGTTAGCATACATGCTTCAACAGGAGCCTGACACCCAGCTAGCTGATTATCCGTTGTTTCAAGTCAAACCAGTTGCAGTTTTGGCTCTGTATCTTTGCTTTTTCCCATAATTTTGAGAAGCCTCCATTTTTATCCTGCTGCAGTGTGTGTGTATTTGTCAGAATTAACGCTGTAATTAAACTCATAATGGATCATCTTAATTGAAACATATTTTTAATGAATGACCGAATGGAGATGGCTATTTTTGGCATGATAACGTTTAAAGCTTAATTAGTTTCAACATGGCGCAAGCTGCCTAGCATCAAATGCTTTAACAGGATAGGATTATTATTTCCGTCCCCCTGAATAAATATCATAATGAATGCAGTCTGTCCAAGGCAGAAATGGCTTGTGATAGGTGTAACTGTGGCTTAGAGGAAGACGGCTGAAAATACTGTATGAAAAGTAAAACTATATGGACATCCTACATCAAAGCCACGTACTGTTGCTGTTCCTTCAAAGGCACTCATTATGTCCCAGTCAGTAAAACTATGGTATTTTGTTTGATTACACAGACAGAGAATGCCCCTGCTCCTCTCTTTCTTTCATGATATTGTTGTCCTTTAATCTTTCTGTCCTCTGAGTTAATCATCATATGGCTGGTTTTTGAAATAGGATGTGGAGAGGGTGCAGGACAGGACCCAGGCACAGGATGACCCCTTTATCAGCATTGAGCAGGCTGTGACTGGGCCAGAGTTCTCGGCTAAATGATTTCCCCAGAGACTTGTGGTTGTGGCGCCGAGCCAGACTCTGCCTTCTGTCACACACAGATGTGTGGAGGTTACCCGCCCATTTTGCTGGCTGTCCAGAAGACTGGGTCATGGGAAGATGATGCATATTTTATCACTAAGGGCTCTACGGTGTCTGTGTAAAGGGCTGAATTACACTGTGCTGTAATTGGTCATTGGCCAGTGTCTGAGCAGATTCAAAGTGTTCTGACAAAGTGCTCTTCCTTTTTTTTTTTTTTTTTTTTACATCAATGACTGTGACACTTCTGAGTGCTTGGGGTCTTGTGGCTTTGTGTGAACAGTGTCAACTGCAGATTTTCAAAAGTAGTAGACTATTGTGGAAACTATAAAAGTGAAAGAAAGGCTCCAACAAAAGGCAAAAAGCCAATAGCAACAATTGCATTTGATTTTGGCTACTCTGCTTTAAATCTAAAAGATTTGTCCTAGAAAATAAATGGATTTTTGGTGTAAAATAAATGGCTTTCTATTGCTGTGATATAATAGTGAATCACTCTGTACCCAGTTAGACTAGGTTTTATATTTGTGGGTCCGAAAGGTTCCTCTTTCAGACAAAGAATTCTCTGATACAGTTTGTTCGCTGGAATTTCCAGGTGCATTATTGATGCTAATATATTTAAAACCATGTAGGTACATCCATGTTGGTACACCTGTGTTTGTGTGTGTGTTTGTTTGTTTAGAGTCTCAGTGTCACACCAGACTCAAGTTTCTCTGATTAGAGAAGTGCAACATTGTTCCATGTGAGGCCTGACTAACTCATTTTGCACTAAGGACCTGTTCCTTAGCCAAACGTGGGTCCACAGTAAGGTGTTAAGTTATTCATTCCACTGCTCATTACAAGCCAAAAATATACTTTCTGTATTTTAAGTGGTTGATTTTCATGCATTATACAAAGGAATATCATTTCTGTCTACCATAGTAAATAGTGGACTTCATAAATTTTTCAAATTCTGTGTTAGAGAGTGCAGTTTAATCCAAATCTTAGTTGGTGTGGCTGTACAGTATGCTCAATTTATTTATCCCACTGCATTCATTTTAGCCCATAACTAATGGCCAGAAAAGTTACACAAAGATCAGGAGAAAATGTGTGCCTCTTACAGGAAATGTCAACCACTTCAAAACACTACTTACATAACAATAATGAGGCATAACAATAATAAAACGGCAGCAGATTTTCATTTTAAGTTCTGGAGTGCTTATACTGCAGGGCTGTTGCTGTTTATTAAATAGCACTGGACCTCCTCTCTAGTCTCTACTGTACAGTGTGCAGTACAATTAAAAAATAGGATAACATAGTGTGGGTGCTTCGCATCCACACAATAAAGAACAGGAGAGCATAGTGTGGATGCTTTACAGCATCCACACAATGAACCACCCGTGCTACTAAACTGATAATAATCCAGCAAGTAAAGACAAAGAGAATTCTTGATATAACTTGGGTGTAATGCCTCATGTTCCACTTGAGTAAAGCCTTTCAGACCTGTGAGAACTGTGACTATACACACGTTTTGAAAAACGAGTTAATTCTGCAATGACTAAGCTTGAAGACTCAAAAGGCCAGGGTAAAAGAAAAAGAAACATCCAATTTTACTCCCCAACACACAACAATTAGTCACTCAGCTTTTATTGTAAAAATCCTCTAATGGATTTTTAGTCTACAGTCTTGAGTTGAATATATTTCTCTGCAGCCGTGTGTTGTTTGTGACCCTGCACTATTTCACATGAAACCTGTGACTTTGATTGGTTTTGAAGCTGCTATAACCTCTGTTGAATAGAAAAGAAGGCTCAAAATGTAAAAGCTATTCCATATAATGAAACATGCATCTGGGAAGTCATAGTATCAAAACTGCTGATATACAATTCCAAAAACATGTTCATTTTAACATATAATTACTGTATATTTGCACAGATGGGGCCAACATGAGAACTTGCTTGTCTCTGTCTTTGTTAGTGTGTACGTCTACATATGCACCCTGGGTGTCAATATGTAACAAGTGACATGAAAAAAAAAAACAATCCATCCATCCATTTTTCTCCGCTTATCCGGAACCGGGTCGCAGGGGCAGCAATCTAAGCAAGGATGCCCAGACTTCCCTCTCTCCAGACACTTCCTCCAGCTCCTCCGGGGGGATGCCGAGGCGTTCCCAGGTCAGCCGAGAGACATAGTCCCTCCAGCGTGTCCTGGGTCTTCCCCGGGGCCTCCTCCCGGTGGGACATGCCCAGAACACCTCCCTAGGAAGGCGCCCAGGAGGCATCTGAAACAGATGCCTGAGCCACCTCAGCTGGCTCCGCTCGATGTGGAGGAGCAGCGGTTCTACTCTGAGCTCCTCACCCTATCTCTAAGGGTGCGCCCGGCCACCCTGCGGAGGAAGCTCATTTCAGCCACCTGTATCCGGGATCTTGCCCTTTCGGTCATGACCCAAAGCTCATGACCACAGGTGAGAGTCGGAACGTAGATCGACCAGTAAATCGAGAGCTTCGCTTTACAGCTCAGCTCCTTCTTCACCACGACAGACCGGTACATCGACCGCATTGCTGCAGCAAAAAAAAAAAAAAAAATCCATTTTTTTTTATTTTTTTGGTGACAACTCTCTCTGCACATCTTTCTTTCACATCCCATGCTCTGAAACATCAATTTCTTGCTGACTCCCTTCTTTGATACAGAAAAAAGTAATTTTCTCAGTCATAGAATGAGATATTTTGTCCTGACTGTCATTTTTTTCCATTGAACAATTTCTCTTTTGGGTTTAGGCATTATATTAATATATGCTCCTTTAGGCAGGACAAAAGAGTTGGATGATTGCAAAGAGTGGAGCAATTAAACTGATGTCATGCAGTGGCCCATACCAAGAGACGCTGTCTGCTGCCGGAACATTCAATATTTTGACATTAGACATTGAATGATTTGGGGATTTTAAAACTTGTTAAGCATAACACAGTTGCTTTTGGCATGCTAAATACTTAAGGAAATGCTTTCATATGCTGAATTGTCACAAAGAACAGGATTAAAATTTATCTCTGTGCAGCACACAATATAACATAACATGATGGTAAAAGAGAGGAAGAAGCAAAGATATACATATGGGTCTGCTAGCTGGCTAAAACTAATGTTATGTTTTGAACATTGCTATCAATAATAGTAATACAAAAGACTGTCAAATTTTCCCTTGTTACAGCTTGGTATTGTACAGTATATGAAGAAAGTATGGTCAAAAATAATTGATCTGCATTGGCTTTATTCTCTTGCTATGGAATCAAGGTATCTTACAGCAGTGGGGACATTTTATTCAATACTGTAATATTTTTAAGTGGCTATATTTTGCTGATGATGCTTTTTTCTTAATGAAAGTGATGTTCTCTTTAGTGACAGAAACACCATTTACCAAATGCAGAGCTTACACGGATCAAGTCATTAAGCATGGCTCAGTCTATCACAACCGTCTCAGTGACTCAACTGTAAAGATGTAAGAAGGTACAAATTCTGACAGAACCATGTTTTCCTCTTATTTATTATTATTATTTCTTCCGTACGGTTTTCGGCACTTAATTCCTTCAGCATACTTTCAGCTACAAAAGCCATTGAGGTATCAAAATGTTCAGCTTTTGCCCCAGCTAAAAACAACAACTGTTAACCCATCTGTTAGGGTTAGCCCCCCTCGCCAGGAGGGTGAGGGAGAACTAGGGGCAGGACACAAGATAGCTGACCCAGGTGCTAGTACAAAACAAAGGTTTAATGGGGAAAAAATAAGACAACACCAACGTAACAACAAAACAGGGTCCGTAATACTTACAACAAACGAAGGGCAGTGATAACAAAGGGGACCAGAACGAACAGGTGCTCACACAAACTCACGGTAGAAGAACAGGGTAAGTATTGTCCAAAAAGCCAAGCCACGGAGACGGATCAAAACTGAGGGTGTGTGTAGTGTAGCGTCTATGTCGTGTAAATGGAGTCAAGCCAAAACGCAACAGTAACTGTCAGCGTAGCATTCCATTAGGACATACATAACATGGTGATGTGTGGGCACGGAGAAGGTTAATGTGTGTGTAGTGTAGCGCGTATGTCGTG
>NW_018128150.1:2381495-2383317 GCF_001952655.1 Monopterus albus | reverse complement strand
TAGAAGCAATGTGCATTCCCTAAACCCCATATATACACATTTGTGTAAAGTCTTGTATTCAAAATCAACAGCACAATTCTGGTAGTCAGGTGTCTGGTGAGATGATGCTTCTGGCTTCGTAGGATTCCATCGGGTGTTGATCAGTCAGGCCCAACAAAACTGTGTCTGCAGAGAGGCAACGTCCACTCCAAATAAATCCAGGTCCTCCTTACTCTTGTTTTGTTTTTATTTAAGATTACAACAGAAAAATACATACCTTGACTTTTTCCAAATAGCATGAATGAATACAGATATTTGATGCCAGATCAAACATTTGAGTACAAACCTGGACAAGCCTGGAATGACCAACAGCAACATGTGTCAGGAACAGCTGCAGTGCTCTTGTTTTTTGGGTCCAATTCTTATGTATTTAATCTTTTTATACATTTTTCTTTTCTCAAGAATAAAGTGAGCACTATCAATATATTTGAGTTCTATAAATTATGAGCCAATGGTTGACCTATGACTGGAAAAAAAGGTCAAATTAAATATTTTCAAATTTTTTAATAAAATGTGGGGGGGGAAATTCTGCTTAAACAATATTCTATTACTAATCAATGTTTTTTGCAAGTACAATATTTCCAAATTTATGACCAGTTGGCAAAAATACAGAATTAGACAGTGTCTACTGCCAATTGGATTTATCAGAAGACAGGATAGAGCGGGAGAGCAGAGAGACGCTCAGTCTCAGACCAATAAAGATAAGCAGATCAGTTACCACTAACCTGATTGTCCATAAACAAGGGCACCAATAAATGTGTTCCAAGAAATAGGTTCATCAAAGTGTTTCAAAATTCATCAAGCCGTCCAAAATTCCAAAAAACAAAGTGAGACAAGAAAGATAGAATTTCTGTTAAACATAGGTACAAGAGAGGCGTCAGAGAGCAGGGCACCTGGAAGACAAAATGAAATATCCATTAGAATTATTTTCCAAAAATAAATTCAAATAAGCAACTTTTACTTCAAATTTCAGTGTTCAACTGCAAACCCTTCTATTCTCCCTGAGAATTTTCAAGCTTCATACTGGTGGGTGCCTATTTAAAGCTCCAGGCCTACGCTAGTACACTACGGCTCCTGGCAGAATCTTCAACTAGCCTGGAGCTAGAACATCCCGACTTTCCACTCATTGTTCTAGGGGACTTTAACAGAGCAAATCTCACCCACGAACTGCCCAAATACAGACAGCATGTCACCTGTCCCACCAGGGACAAAATCACACTGGACCACTGATACAGAATAAAAGACACCTATCGCTCTGTCCGCGGTGCAGGCCTCGGACTCTCTGATCACTGTATGGTCCATCTTATTCCAACCTACAGGCAGAAACTGAAAGCTGCGAAGCCTGTGGTCAAAACAGTGAAGCGCTGGACTGAGGAGGCTAAGTCAGAGCTACAGGCCTGCTTTGACTGCACAGACTGGAGTGTATTTGAGACTGCAGCTACAGACCTGGATGAACTCACTGACACTGTGACATCTTATATCAGCTTTTGTGATGATGTGTGTGTGTGCCCAAAAAGTCCTTCTGCACATACAACAACAACAACAAGCCCTGGTTCACAGAAAGACAACCAGCTTTGTCATGCCAAAGATGAGGCTCATAGAAGTGGGGACAGGACTCTGTACAGCGAGGCAAGGAACATACTGACAAGGGAGATCAGAGTAGCAAAGAGGAGCTACTCTGAAAAGCTCAAAACTCAGCCAAAGAACAAAGGATCAGAAAGGCACCAGGCCCAGATGGTGTGACCCCCCCTCCTGCCTGAAAGTGTATGCTAATCAGCTGGCC
>NW_018128150.1:2376838-2377964 GCF_001952655.1 Monopterus albus | reverse complement strand
TCTTGCACTATTCTCCATTTAGTGTGAACCGGAGCTCCCCTTGTCTAGGTATAGGTGTGTGTGTGTGTGTGTGTGTGTGTGTGTGTATCTCATGTGATAACTAAGTCGTGATCAAGCACACCAAACAATGGGTTAACTGGGTTGCAGGTCCCCTATGTGTGTGTGAGACAATAGGTATATGCTAGACTGGCCAAGTGGTCATCTTCAGGTGATAAGACCCCCTGTGTGTGTAAGACACCCCCTGGTGGGGCAGAACTTGGGATATGCTAAGTGTGTCCAGGTGTGGGCTAGTGGGGCTTTGTTGAAATGTAAATAGGTCGTCTGGTTGCCTGGGGGATGCAGACATTCAAAAGTTGCAGAAAGTAAGCAGATTCTACCTCATTCAAATTGTAAGACATATAAGCAAGGAGAATAACTGTATTAGAAAATGACCAGGGCTCAGTAATGCACAATAATCAATACAGCTGTAATCAGGTAAGATAAAGTTATGAAAGGTAACTAAAGGCATGAGGAGTAACTAGAGTCTATAAGACTCAAATCTTACACACTCACCCAAAAACACCGCAGACAGAAGACGGACGGACAACTCACTGCTAATATGCTTCAGCTGTGTAATAATGGCTGCATTCAGGGACACTCGAAAATCCCAGTATCATGGTTGCATTCAGGGACACTCGGAAATCCCACTATCATGGTTGCATTCAGGGGCACTCAGAAATTCCAGCTTCGAGAGTCGCAAAAGTTATATTCGGTGACTTCTATACCTGAAATGCATTACTTCAAACGCTCCGCTTATTTATCATACTATTACTCGGTTGTGCATATTGAACCGTCATGCTACCAGGTTAAATAGAGGTATGAACAAAAATAATGCATATAATAATGCTCCCTTCATGAAACACTTCAGCACTTAGTTCTAAAATGTGCTTCAGTGAAACTACAGCTGCTGTTGTTGTCATTCTCTGAACCTTGTGGATTGTACGACTCCTCTGGTTCAGATTTGTGCTCTTTCAATGTACACTAGATCAGTGTTTCTCCACTGGTGTCACCCTGGGACCCACTTTGCAACCCACTTGTCATGTCCGCGACCCACCAGTACAGGATTTCAAATAAATTAATTACCGTA
>NW_018128150.1:2367455-2373258 GCF_001952655.1 Monopterus albus | reverse complement strand
AGGCAGCCCGGAAGAAGCAAGACCCCGAACCTAGAAACCTATACAATATTAATCCTTCTGGGCTAGCCCCATCCTAGACAGGCCACGTCAAACCGTGACGGCACCTGATATGCCAGCTTGGCAGCTGAGCAGAGCAGTAGACAAAACATGAAGAAAATAATGTGTGTGAATGTTGATTATGTGGTGTGTATCTAAAAACACTGTAACACAACAATTCACATTAAGAAAAATATTATGGTTACTTTTACCGTCATAATAACATTTATCCCTGACTGCAGCCTTTCTCTGCTTTAACTAACCTTGGCCTAGCTGCAGTCTTGCAGAACTCATCAGAATAAACTGAGCATTTAACAGCCTGAGGAAGACATCCTGGGTACACTAACATTTTCTAATATAACAGATCTCTAATCACTATTTATCTTTAAGAAAATACCTAACATGTTGAAAGTTTTGCACCATTCAAATGAACGGGAAAATTTTACTTCAGCATACCTTATGAGCTATTTCAGCTATCAAAATGTTGAGCTCCTCAAGGACATTCATGCTTCTATTCAGAATGTTTCTAAACTTCATACTTTTAAAATATTTAACTTTATTTTGAAAATCTTGCCCCATGCAAATGAATGGGAGAAATTCTACTTCAGCATACTTTCAGCTGTCAAAATGTTCAGCTCTTCAAGGACATTCATGCTTCTATTCAGAGGTTTTCTAAACTTCATACTTTCAAAATATTTACCTTTATTTTGAAACGTTTGCACCATTCAAATGACTGGGGAAATTTTACTTCTGCATACTTTCAGGTATCAAAATGTTCAGCTCTTCAAGGACATTCATGCTTCTATTCAGAATTTTTCTAAACTTCATACATTAGAAATATTTAGCTTTATTTCTTTTTGTATGGACCTTGAGTCTGCTAATAAAGGATGATGATGATGATGATGATGAATGGGGAAATTCTACTCTCAGCATACTTTCAGCTATTTCAGGTATCAAAATTATCAGCTGCTCAAGGAGATTCATGCTTCTCTTCAGAATTTTTCTAATCTCATACCTTTGAAATATTTCTTTATTTTGAAAGTTTTCCCTGATTCACATGAATGGGAAAATTATACTTCAGCATACCTTCACCTATTTCAGGTATCAAAATGTTCAGCTTTTCAAGGACATTTATGCTTCTATTAACAATTTTTCAAAACATCACACTTTTAAAATATTTAGCTTTATTCTGAAAAATTTGCCCCTTTCAAATGAATGGGGAAATTCTACTTCAGCATGCTTTTCAGGTTTTTCAGGCATCAAAATGTCTCCCAGGACATTCATTCTTCGACTCAGAATTTTTATACACGCCACACTTCTGAAATATTTTGCTTTATTTTGAAAATTTCCCCCCATTCAAATTAATGGGAAAATTGTACTTCAGCATACCTTCAGGCAGATATCCCTTTCATGTCAAAATATTCAGCATTTTATTAATAAGTTCAGCAATCCTTCAGCTAGAAAAGCCATTCAGGTATCAAAATGTTCAGCTCTTCAATGCCTTCTCTACTTTATTGCATCTCATCCTTCAGATTATTCAACAAAGAACTTCAGCCATTTCTTCTCATCTTTCAGCTGTTTCAGCAATTGATTTCAGGCATTTTCAGGACGATCTTTCAGCTTATCAGCATCCACACGCATTTACGACAGGAAATGCATATCTCTAGTTTTTGTCTCATATTCACAAAGCAGGTATATTCCAAACTGAGTGATTTACACCAGTGCTCCTAGTGCCTTTACAGTTTTTCTCAGTCACTTTCATACATTTCTCGGATCAGACATAAAATTCTCAAAGTACTTGTTCAACCTCCACAACTTCTAGTCACTTGTGCACATCGTTTAAAAATTTCTCATTGTTTTTAGCAAATTTCAAATGCTTTGTTACAGTCACGCAAATGATTATGTACAATTGTCTGTTTTCTACATTGTCACTTGTTGATCACAATATATTATTTTGATTCTCTGTTGAATAGTCCGACCTCCCACAACATTTAGGCATTAGTTCATATAAGATGTCATTACATGCAAAATGGGTGAACTAGTTGTCTTGAGTATTTGTCCAGTATCCTTCTCTACAGATCTATCAGACTTTTTTTTGCAACTTTGTCTGAATTGTTGAATTGCTCTCAGATGATGTCTGACAATGGAAGGATTAGGAAATAAACAGTATCAGCTACTTGGAAGATAAAAAGAACCAGGGCTTTGTGGTATAAGGGTAGGGAGGCAAAACAAAGGAAGGGGTGGAAAGGATTTAACATAAACACGTTCCTGATGAAATAAGGGCCACACTTGTGGACCATATTGTCATTCATGGCATTACAGTGGCTGAGGGTGGCAGAAAGCAGCTGACTGTTAGGCCAATAACCATTCTGTCTAGGAGGTGTTTCCTATGTTTACATTTGTAATATTATATTTATTCTTTTGTGCTGTGTAGTGCTTTTCTGTATCACAATGACAGTAAAAACAGTACAAGTGTAAATGTGAATCTGTCCAGTCTTTTGCAATCAGTCTCCCATAAGGAGTAATGTGAAACTTTGTACTGTCGAAATTTATATGTGCTATACAGAGAAAGTGCAGCATTGTGTGTTTTCATTCATTATCTTTCATAACCTGAGCTATAGTTGACATCAGAGAATCCTTACATAGTACACTGTTATACTGATCACATGACAAAGCATTCTGACTGTTATGTTCATGAATGATAACAGGACATGTCATTGATGCACTGACATGTTCATTGACATAAGTATTTACTTTTGAGAGATAAACTAAGGATTGTAAGCAAGTGACATGCTTTTGCAGGTAATTAGTCCATTGTATGGTTCTGTTTGTATGAACTGTTTTGAGGCATGCTCTTACTGTTTTACAAATATCAAGGATGATTCAAAAAATGTATCAAAGCGACTGAGAAATGCTGTAAATAACAATTACTTATTTTAGGAGTGAGTTTCCTCCTCTGCAGTTCAGGGAGTGTGATGTGTTGTTTTTGTATGCCACAGAGTGGGAGTTATGTTAGTGTACACAGTCCCACTGTGAAGTTGCCACAGTCAGTCAGGTGGATGAGATGAGCATGGAGAGATGTGAGATTACCCACCATAGGCAGGCAGCAGCACCATAAAGAACAAATGTTGTCCAATTCTAATGACAAGACAGCGCAACTCCATTATATAACAAGGTCAGAAACAGGGCAGTGGAGGAAGGCAGACCTTCATATAGCAAATGGATTGTCTAGTTTGTAGCTACTGAGCACAGCATCTACTATGAATAGTGTATATCAATATACTGTATAAGTAACGCTATATCACTATTGTGAGAAGATGTCAGATGTACAACACAGTAGTCATAAAGATATCCTTACATACTGTCATGACTTTCAGTTCATCCTTATAATTGGACTGAAAATAAAGTTCAAATCAGTTTATACAGTACATATACAGTACACAGAGAAAAAGAGAGATACAGTAAATACATAGATAAAGAGGGGGCAGTCATTGTAGGTGCTCATCTATAATTCCAAAGATATGTTCTTTTTAAATACATTTTGTATATTTGCCCAGATTGGAGAAGATGAGAACTTGCTTGTCTCTGGTTTTGTAAATGTGTATGGTGCATACAGTTTATAGTGTATGGTGTATAAGTAGGGGATGTGAAAAGCAAACAGTACATATGTTTTTCATGTTGACAAAACCTCTCTGCACACTGTTCCATTTCCTACGCCTCAAGACAAGCCACATCTCAACATTAATTTCTTGCTGATATATGTATAATGGTCACGCAGGCAGTTTACTGGTTATCTGGCCTAGCTGTTCTTCAGTGCCATCTGTGATTGGAGCACTGCATACATTATCCCACACTAAAGGTTCTTGCTATAGTAGGTTCTGCTTTCTAAGTGGAAAACAAACTTGACAAAACAAAGGGGCTTGTCAAATGTTTCATGTAATTAAGCTGCAGAATAAATCCCTAACGTTATACAACCAACACTATTTGTTAAAAGGGGGGAAAATTACATTTGTTGGCTATTAAGCGATGGGTAGAGCACCATGTGAAAACCCAAATAGAAAAATGGCTCACCTTTTGAAAAATGTTAAAATATGCAAAATAGCTTCAATATCATTTCCTTATACAAAATGAGGAGAATGCACATTGTTGTTACGTCCGTGACCCAGACCACCCCGAGCACCTCATCTGCTGGTACGGGCTGTCACAGTAACTCCGCCCCCGCACAGGTGGGAAGGCATTCTAGGCGGCGAGGTACACCTGCTCTCAATTACCAGACTAGTACATAAGGGGAGCGTTGGTGTGTCCTTGGTGCCAGATGATCTCTTGTATTCTTGCCAGTAACCTGTCTTTGCGCTCATCACTAGGATTCCCTGTGTATGAACTGTTTTCTATGTTGTTGGACCTGATTTCAGGTAGTAATGAACTGAATGCCCTTCTTATTTTTTGAAGGGTCGCTTTCTGTTTGAACTGTTTTTGCTGTGGACTTGTGTTAAAGAACAGAGTACCCTCTGCTTGTTGGTTGCAGCCATTTTGTATTAGCACCATTTGGTGCCTGGACTGTGAACTGTTTCTTCAGGTGACACTCCTCAGGACGAGGAGACCAACTCTTGCTGGGACTGGTTGCCTGGCTCTGGATCCCAACTGTCAGCCATCCTCACACCATCCTGCTACCTGCTCTACCATCTGCTGCGAGCCTGATCCTCATCTTCTACGATGGCAGTACTGCATGTCGGACCAGTGATCTCCTGTGCCAGCTCTTACACCTCCCCTGGACTGTGTTCTATGCCTACGGCACTCACCTGCCTAGATCCAGTAAATTCTGCTACTCAGGTCGTCAGTATAACTATCAGCATTGCCATTATCTTGGCATCCCTGTTACTCATTCTCATCCTCTGCTTTTCTTTAGCCAGCTGCACCTCTCCTACAACCTCGGGTTGTATCTCTAGCAGTCCAGTCAACCCAGCACTCCCCGCTGCCCTGAGATCGGCCGATGAGACTGGTTCTGACCACTCTTCATTTCTGTAGTTATTAAAATACATTTACCTGGTCAAGCCTGAGTCTGAGTTCTGCCTTTTTGAGTCCGAACTAGCATCTCTCTCTCTCTCTCTCTCTCTCTCTGTCTCTGTGTGTGTGTATGTATACATATATATATACACACACACAGTGGGGTCAAATAAGTATTTGATACACTGCCGATTTTTCAAGTTTTCCCACTTACAAAGAATGGACAGTTCTGTAATTTTCATCGTAGGTACACCTCAACTGTGAGAGACAGAATCTACAAAAAAATCCAGTAAATCAGTTAGATTTTTATATAATTTATTTCCATTTTATTGCATGAAATAAGTATTTGATTACTACCTGTATTAATTGCACCTGTTTGAACTTGTTACCTGTATAAAATTGTAGACCTGCACAAGGCTGGGATGGGCTACAGGACAATAGGCAAACAGCTTGGTGAGAGGGCAACAACTGTTGGCGCAATTATTAGAAAATGGAAGAAACTCAAGATGACTGTCAATCTCCCTTGGACTGGGGCTCCATGCAAGATCTCGCCTCCTGGAGTATTAATGATCCTGAGAAAGGTGAGGGATCAGCCTAGAACTACATGGGAGGACCAGGTCAATAACCTGAAGAGAGCTGGGACCGCAGTCTCAACGGTTACCATTAGTAACGCACTACACCGTCATGGCTCAAAATCCTGCAGCGCACGCAAAGTCCCTCTGCTCAAGCCAGCACATGCCAAGGACCGTCTGAAATTTGCAAC
>NW_018128150.1:2358860-2362786 GCF_001952655.1 Monopterus albus | reverse complement strand
ACACGGTTGACCATAACAATTGTAGATTTTTGTTTTTTTGTCTACAGCTCAACTTCAAAATAAAAGACTGTGAAGTGAAGAGATGAAATCAATAAGGGATCATCATTCTGTCAAATTACAGGCAAATTAATTTTGCTTATGGAGTGTAAAAAATGAACACATTGCTCACATCAAATCAGTCACTCAGGAAAAAGATGGTTTTATCTAACAGTAAAGATTATACTCATCTGCCAAGCAAATTGACATGACCCAAAATATAGTATATCATAACTTCATATTTCAATCAGGAGAAACATTTCATCTGCAGTTCCAACTCAGTAGGAGTTTTATTTCCATATCATAACTGGGAGATTTGTATTTGTGGTCAAGTAGCTGGCAAAGATTGCTAGCCAAAATAAAAGAGACAGAGAGAGAGACAGCCTTTTGCTATCTCTCAGATATGTGATGTGTCAGGTCATACTTAATGTAACCAGACTTTATTTTTCCACCTGAAGCCAGATGATATTTTGTACAGCCTGATAGATGCTGGTGAGAGGTTTCTACTGGCTGGTGACATGGACGGGAAAGATCATAGATGGCTGAGATATGCAGTCTCCAGTGCTCAGAGGAATCTGTCAGTATGAGTCATCCTGGTTTTTTATTGTTGACAATATCCAGCAGCGCATGACCAGGAATAGGGGAGATAAATCCACATACTGTGCACAATGCCAAGTATAGAGGTGTTCGACAGACCTGCAGCTGTGAACCTCAATCTGCAGTCACACAAACACACACCCACTTTTTATTTAGGTCCAGACCGTGGTGGAAAAGTTGATTTTGGTGAACTGAAGTAGAAACCAATTTGTCAGTGTAGCTGCAGGAACTTAAATGAACTAAATACCAATTTAAAGGACAATCCATTGGTTTTCAACCATCCTAGCTCGTCTGTGACACTCAGCTCTAAACTACAGTATTTGATTACTAATTAAGATGTAAAGCATAACCTCAGACCAGCCCTGCAGTTTTAGGCAAATGTTACTAGTGTAGAAACAAACTGTACTTTTGTTGGGAACTATTTTCAGTGGCAGATTCAGTGCACTGTATGTGGGATTAATTGATTAATAATTTCCTGTGCCCTTTCATTGTAATGAAGGAGCATGTCATCTAGTGTAACAGTGTGGTTCACTGATGAGGAATGGTGGCCCGGTTTTGATTTCTTTTTTTGTTCACACTGCCACACTCATTTGTGCCACTTCCAAATACTATGTAGGAGATACTGGGGCATAAGAAATTGTATTGTGTTACATAGGCTGCCACATCTAAAATAGACTAAATAAACAAAGAGACAACATTTGTACTTCTGTTTCAGTCAAACATTGGTACATTTTTGTAATGTCATGCAAGTTATAGAGGAAGAGAGCGACATGGAGCCAAGCAGCAATCTTGCCAACTGGATCTGTTACACTCAATTAGACTGACATCTGTCAGGGAAATACTACATCTCAACTGGAGATAATATAACATGAGATATGGACAAGTGGGAAGCTCAGGCAACATATTGCAGTGGTGCTTAGCACTAATGAAGCTGCCAGAGTAATTAGATTGTTTAACGTGTCAAAGCAGTGTCCCAGTCCACTGTGTCAAAGGTGATGTTGCTCTGGCTCATTACTGGCACCACATACTGTACACTTTATTTAAGCAGTTATACTGTCGTATGGTCCATTTATTGTGTTTCTACCTACTCCATATTTATAAAGCGATATTTGATGGAAAAATCAACAGTGAAAAGTAAAACATGTCTGATTTTCTGTCTGAATTGATCAATATTTCATCTTAGTCGCTATAGCAAGAGATTGATCATTTAAGTGCATGACCTCGCAGATGTTATACTTGTATTATAATATTATCACCACATAATGAAAGCTAACAAATCATGTGCTTGTTTCATGGGCTGTTATTGCAGTAAGTGGTTACATGAGCAGAACAATAATAGGTGCCTTCTGCAAAGACACTGGAATGAAACATTTTATTACATGCTGAGTTTTGGTTGTACTGTTACAAAAAGCTCCATGGTTGCTAAAAAGAAATTTTTGTGCTCTTTCACAGCCTGGAACTGTTTTCTTTGAACCACCTCAAACTCATCTCTCACCATTTGTTGAACTCCCATGCAATCAGGTCGATGCTGCCTGGTGAGCCAACAGGCTTGGGTTTGCAGACCTCTGCCAGACATTTATGTCCCTATCAGGACGAATGTGTTTGCCAGCAAAGACAGACAGTAGCAACTCTATTAGCCAGCCTCCTACTTGTGGTCTCTGTCTCTCGCTCTGTTTCCTTCACTCACTATTTTCCTCTTTCCACCATCCTCTCTCTTCTTCTCCATCTGTCTGCATTGGCAAACAAGTCTAGATGTTACCCACTAAGCACCAGGTGAAGAGGGACAGACATGGATGCCACCATTATTCCCTTCTCCATTTCACATCACTTGTAGCTCCTTGTTTTTGGTCCCAGCTCTGGCCTGTGTGTTTATGTGTGCAAGCCAGATGTGCCATAATCACCTTGGCCTCAGGAAGCCTCTCCTCTGATTGGCTATTTCTTCAGACAAGGAAGTCAGAATAGGAAGGAGTCAGGTTTAATAGTCACACCCCCACCAACTGTGCCTACATGTGTTTTCTTCTCTGTAGCACTACTGCAAGCATACAGTAATACTGACTTACAGCCAATTTTGATGTGAGGTCTATTCAAATTAGATTTGCAGCTAATGTGTGAACCTTGTTTGACACAGTTTTATAAATATTAATTGAAAATTTTAAGAGGAAGCTTTGAAATGCAACTGACTGTTTTCAAAAGGGCTCCACATTCTGATGGTGGTTGTGAGAATGTGTTGTATGACCCATGTGTTTTTATTGTTGTGTTTTGTGCAATGTTGAAATTGAGCTCTTGCCAAGATATGTGTTCAACTGAAGGTTTAGGTCTTTTACTGGGGTTTATGCAACAAACAAAAGTGGTCCCCTAGAGAAAGAAAAATTCTGGAAGAGTGGGTGGTACACACTACTTACAGTTTTTTGCTGTTGCTAACAAGCATTAACCAATACTTAAAATACTTCTTCTAAACTCTTAACACAGCAACACAGTTACATCACACACCTGGCCAAATGGTTCATTTTCGGACAAAAACCACATTTTGTTAAATAAATACAAACTTTACATTTCACAATGCAAAATACCATTTTCTACATATACTAACTTTATCAAAACACAGCAAACCTGACTCATAATTGAGTCGTTTGATCAAAACATTAGCACTAGTTTTCTATCCAACAGGAACATATAGTCAGTCATAGTGCACAGACTGTCAAAATGTAAAAAAGTAATCACTTTACAAAAATGACATTACTTCTCATTGAACTGTATACAATATGAAAACCATCTTTGATATCCAAAAATGTAGAAATACAGTAATTCAGTCAGCCTTACTGTAAACACACTAAAATTGTGTGTGTGGATAAATTTCGTATAGTATATGTACAGTGGAGCCATCAGTACTTTATGGATTATAAAAAAAAGGGCAGAATTGCTGCAGTAAAGGCTTTACGGTATTAGCATTTGCATATTGCTATCAATAATCACAGAAAAAAGCACTTTGCCCTGTGTTTACAACAATAGACAAAAATAAAACAAAATGACAGACCAAAAAGTCCTAATCTACACGATCATCAGCATTTGGCCACATGTTCTCATCAACATCACACCTTATAATGTCTCTTGCTATGCACCTTGGAAAGAAACGTTTAGAATGCCTTATCCACCCCTGGCAATCTTCAGCTGAGATGTCTCTGCAGCCAGCCTCCATTGCATCCAGAAGGGACATTTGATCATGGTAAATGGACTGTATTTATATAGCGCTTTCTCACAGTGTGTTACACTGGCCAAAGCGCTTTACAGGAGAT
>NW_018128150.1:2352930-2357439 GCF_001952655.1 Monopterus albus | reverse complement strand
ACAGATGTTGTGATAATTGTGTTTAGAGTTTTGAAAATGTGAATACAGAATGGACAAACGGATGTTAGCAACTGCAAAAAACTGTAAATCCTGACTCATCTACATAAATAAATTCATGTGGTGTCTGATTAGCCTCCAACTCCATAACTCTCTGAAAGAAATACGTAAAACACAAGTTAGAGTAAAAAGCTTTTCACTATGTGGGTATGGATGAGTCACTTAGATTTGATATAGTAGGTACCTGGACATACTGCTGTCAGAGTTCCATGACCCGCTCGCTGTTTCTTTCAAAGGGAACTGTGTACAGCTGTTTCATTACAATTCTGTGTTTCTTCAAAGTTCGAGCAATGGTAGTCAGGCTGATGATGTCCACATTCTGGAATACCAGGTTGTCCTGTACAATTCTGTCCTGAATTTCTCTGAGTTTTATAGCATTGTCAGCAATTACCCATCTTACAATGGCATGCTCTTGGTTTTCATTTAGCAGCTTCCTTCTTCCCCCAGAGTAAGGACGTCGCCGTGTCCTTTACATACGTAAATGAACAAATGTGTTACATATTTGTATTTGTAGATGTTGGTAGTCAGCAGTTACTGTGGTACATTACAAATGCAAGTATGGCGCTCATGAAATGAATTACTAACCTGTTGGTTTGTTGAAAAATTTGGATAATGGAAGCCACAGTTGATCATCTGAGATTAGGCTGGACTCTTTCACCGGCCTCTCTCAGTGACAGACCATGGTTTATTACATGGTCTATGATGGTGGCTCTTATTTCATTAGTGACAACAGCTCTTACTCTCCTTTGACCTCCTCCACGCATTCTTACTCCTCTCGACCCTATCTCTCCTTCTCCCTTGTCCTGCTGCAACTATTCCTCTCCTTAGATCACCTTGTCCTCTCCCTCGTCCAACTATTCCTCCTCGTCTAATTCCTCTCCCTTGTCCAGACATTTTCTGCCTCTATGTGTTTTTCTGTATCGTTTTGAACAAACCCGGTCTAGAGAGTGCATGCTTTTTTTTTATTGTGCTTGGACATGCATGGGAAGATGTGGGATTAATCAGTGTCAAATTGGAACCAGCTGTTTCCCAATTAGAACAATAATTCTTATCAGCTCTTTGAGCTGCTGTGGCAAACGTAGAGGCTTTACATTATATTTAAAGTTTGGATCATTAGGTCTTCAATTCTGTCATGATGTGTTTAAGCATTTGTTAGAGATATTTGAAAGATCCATTATTTTGCTATGGGGTAAGCCTGTGTGAAAAGAAAATGTAAGCATTTTAGAAACGTGTGCATTGACTAAATTTTGTGTGAAAACGACATTAATTGTATTAATAGTATGGTCACAACAGACAGATGTTGTGATAATTGTGTTTAGAGTTTTGAAAATGTGAATACAGAATGAACAAATGGATGTTAGCAACTGCAAAAAAGTATTTATCAGTGACAGTCAGTGCACATACGGAACGTAGTGATCAAATACAACAAATAAAAGAATAGCTTTCACAGGAACCCATTTAGTCACAAACCTGAGATTGTGACTTCTCAGACTGATTGAGTAAGTGAAGTCAATGCCCCTTTGTTGAATATTACAGTTTTTCACAATTGCTAAAACAATAAACCCCATTCTCTGAACCAAATTCTCAATAGCCTAAACAAGTCAAGGAGGGACAACGTCAGTAGAGCAGTTTGCGGGTTTGAATTGGGTAATAATCTCTTTTTAAAGGGAAAGAAACACTGGCTCGAACTGTGTGAAAGTGATAGAGCAGGCAGCGGTGGAGTGTGGGTCAAAGGTAGAAGGACTTTGTTCCTTAATATTCACAACCTCCTCAACAAAAGATTGACATTTCTCACAGATATCAGGTGTAGCACCTTTAAAGGCAAATTGAGGAGGATTTAAAGCATTGGTTATAGTACTAAAAAGAATATGGAGCTTATGGTAGTTATATTTATTTCAGAAAAATATTTTCTGCAGTTGGTGTTAAAATGAAGTAGAGGAATATGAGGTATTGGACAAAAAAGATGAGGAAGAGAAAGACCGAGAACAGAATGTGTTCCTTCCACCATACAGCCCTTTCCTCGACCCAACAGTAGAGTTTTTCTCTGCATGAGTGTGGAAAGTCCATGACCAAAACCCATATACAAGGGAAAATCTGTTACAGGCAATGGAACTGACCTGCAGTGACATAGACGTGCAGTCTTGTCAAGGCTGGACCCACCACACCACAAGGTTTTTTACCCATTGTATGGGAAGGGACAACATTGCCTGTGATGTAGATGAAGCCCTCTGGCCGGGCCCAGCTCAAAGACATGATCCTGAAGCAGAATAATCTTTCTGATGTTATTTTTTTCTTCTCTTTTGATTGTAGCATGGTTTTTGGTAAATTCACTATACTTACGTGGGATTTCTTTTGTTTTGTGTTTTTTACTATATACAATAAACCTTTTTTTGATGTAGTGTCTAATGACTGAGCTGCAGTGTGTATATGATTGATTCATTTGTGTATGATCTGAAAGCATTGTTTGAGTTTGAGTGCTGGTGGCATGGTTTTGAAGCAATTGCTTGATTTTGCCGGACAAGTCAGAGGTTTTGTGAATTTAGTTTGAGTATTTGGATTTGTGTTTAAGGTTCTGAGAAAATGAGTGGTGGTTTCAAGAAATGTGTTTTAGCAATTCAGTAAAACTGTAAAATAAAAACAAGGCTAAAGCTGCCCCACATCACTCCATTCTCTTTTTGTCTAATCCCATTAATATAAAATGTCAATATTACAGGGAACAGTAAATCAAGATTTCTGGCGCTAAAGATTAACTTTGTCATTTTGGCACCATTATTGAACATGTAGTGGTATATGCCTTGTCATCAAACTATAATTTTTCTATGTGTGAAATGTGACGCATTGCATTTTAGGATTAACAGTGCTGTTAGCAGTGGACATGGCATGCACAAGATTTTTCATTCTATTGTAGAAATGTTCAAATCACTATATAAAGCATACATTCATTCATTAATTTTCTACCACTGAGTCTCTGAACGGGGTCACGGGGGATAAAGCATACATTTTACAATAAATATTAAAAAACTCAAATTAAATTGTAAAACACTAAATATACAATTGAACTAGACAGCCCTCAGAGAGCACCAAGGCAGGTCACTGACCTATACTGCCATTCCACCTAAAAGCAGTATTCCCATAATAGTTTTACACTGAAAACCTACTGTTGGCATTTTGAATCACACTGACATCATTATTAGTATAAAAGTTCATCAAGAAAAACAATATTTCACTAATTGCAGTTTTCTTCTGGATCTAATTCAGTAACTTTTGAAGACGTCAAATCTGTTGACACCTACTGAGTCAGCAAAGTTGTAGCTAGAAGCTAGAATTTGGTGTTGGTTGCTAGTCTGTAGTCTTCTCACAGGAGGCCAAGTCAGATGTGTGTGTTTTTTTTAATCCATGACAGAATTTTAATCATGTTTATTATTGTAACCATGATGAAAATGTTTATAACCTTAAGGAAGGAAGTATGTATTTTAACCCAAACCACAAAGGTTTCCTAACCAAGTTGTTTTTGTGCCTAAACCTAACCAAATGTTAACAGTTCCATAGCTAACTATAATCATGTGCTTATGATTGTTCCCATGTGACAAATTTCCATTAGCGCTGCTAGAATAGTTATGTGGGTCATATTCAATGGTAGGGACAAGTAACAAAGGCCACGTTGTCACTGAGGTTGGAGAGCTTGTTACTGTAGCTAAATGGGAAGTCAGAGGATGACCAAAGGGGCACTATGGATACCTCTACACAATTCCATTGCAACCCATCCATGAAATTTTGAGACATTTCAGTGCGGACCACAGTAGACCACCCACCAACAATGCCAAGAGCATTGGCGCATGATGCTAGCAAGTGTAAGAAGTCAACTCTTACTGATATATAGTTTAGAAGGTATACATCTGTCTTTGTGTTGTGTTACCATAACCATGTCACTATTTCTATAATCCTTCTCTTTCTCCCTTTGTTAGTTTCCACGCACTTCTCCCCAAAATGTCCACTCAGGGCAAACTAATCTGAACAACTCCCATAAACCATACTGCTCATTCTGCATTTGTTTTCCTTTCATCACTGCAACAGCATGCTGTGGGGGTTGGCAGTTCCCTCCTGAAAAAACCAGAAATTCAAGGCAAAACACAGCAACCTGCATATTTGCCTCAGTCAGGATATGCATGAGAACCTTCAGTGCTTCTAAGCTGGGGGTTGGCTCCAAAAACAGCGAATGAAAAGCCAGACGTTTGCTTTGAGCATACCACTGGGAGCATAGAGGTGCCAAAGCAGCAAAGAGAGTTCAAAAGAAAGCTTAACTGATCACTGAAAATGAAATTTGACAACCTTTCTCTCTGGTGGCCCTGCCTCATATAAATATCCAGCAGATTCAAAACAGTACACATATCAAAGTGGGTCCAACCAAGCAAGGAATCTTAGTGCAGGAAAAATGAACAAATCAATCAATCA
>NW_018128150.1:2332502-2345568 GCF_001952655.1 Monopterus albus | reverse complement strand
CCTTTTTTTGATGTAGTGTCTAATGACTGAGCTGCAGTGTGTATATGATTGATTCATTTGTGTATGATCTGAAAGCATTGTTTGAGTTTGAGTGCTGGTGGCATGGTTTTGAAGCAATTGCTTGATTTTGCCGGACAAGTCAGAGGTTTTGTGAATTTAGTTTGAGTATTTGGATTTGTGTTTAAGGTTCTGAGAAAATGAGTGGTGGTTTCAAGAAATGTGTTTTAGCAATTCAGTAAAACTGTAAAATAAAAACAAGGCTAAAGCTGCCCCACATCACTCCATTCTCTTTTTGTCTAATCCCATTAATATAAAATGTCAATATTACAGGGAACAGTAAATCAAGATTTCTGGCGCTAAAGATTAACTTTGTCATTTTGGCACCATTATTGAACATGTAGTGGTATATGCCTTGTCATCAAACTATAATTTTTCTATGTGTGAAATGTGACGCATTGCATTTTAGGATTAACAGTGCTGTTAGCAGTGGACATGGCATGCACAAGATTTTTCATTCTATTGTAGAAATGTTCAAATCACTATATAAAGCATACATTCATTCATTCATTTTCTACCACTGAGTCTCTGAACGGGGTCACGGGGGATAAAGCATACATTTTACAATAAATATTAAAAAACTCAAATTAAATTGTAAAACACTAAATATACAATTGAACTAGACAGCCCTCAGAGAGCACCAAGGCAGGTCACTGACCTATACTGCCATTCCACCTAAAAGCAGTATTCCCATAATAGTTTTACACTGAAAACCTACTGTTGGCATTTTGAATCACACTGACATCATTATTAGTATAAAAGTTCATCAAGAAAAACAATATTTCACTAATTGCAGTTTTCTTCTGGATCTAATTCAGTAACTTTTGAAGACGTCAAATCTGTTGACACCTACTGAGTCAGCAAAGTTGTAGCTAGAAGCTAGAATTTGGTGTTGGTTGCTAGTCTGTAGTCTTCTCACAGGAGGCCAAGTCAGATGTGTGTGTTTTTTTTAATCCATGACAGAATTTTAATCATGTTTATTATTGTAACCATGATGAAAATGTTTATAACCTTAAGGAAGGAAGTATGTATTTTAACCCAAACCACAAAGGTTTCCTAACCAAGTTGTTTTTGTGCCTAAACCTAACCAAATGTTAACAGTTCCATAGCTAACTATAATCATGTGCTTATGATTGTTCCCATGTGACAAATTTCCATTAGCGCTGCTAGAATAGTTATGTGGGTCATATTCAATGGTAGGGACAAGTAACAAAGGCCACGTTGTCACTGAGGTTGGTGGGTCATATTCAATGGTAGGGACAAGCAACAAAGGCTATGTTGTCACTGAGGTTAGAGAGCTTGTTACTGTAGCTAAATGGGAAGTCAGAGGATGACCAAAGGGGCACTATGGATACCTCTACACAATTCCATTGCAACCCATCCATGAAATTTTGAGACATTTCAGTGCGGACCACAGTAGACCACCCACCAACAATGCCAAGAGCATTGGCGCATGATGCTAGCAAGTGTAAGAAGTCAACTCTTACTGATATATAGTTTAGAAGGTATACATCTGTCTTTGTGTTGTGTTACCATAACCATGTCACTATTTCTATAATCCTTCTCTTTCTCCCTTTGTTAGTTTCCACGCACTTCTCCCCAAAATGTCCACTCAGGGCAAACTAATCTGAACAACTCCCATAAACCATACTGCTCATTCTGCATTTGTTTTCCTTTCATCACTGCGACAGCATGCTGTGGGGGTTGGCAGTTCCCTCCTGAAAAAACCAGAAATTCAAGGCAAAACACAGCAACCTGCATATTTGCCTCAGTCAGGATATGCATGAGAACCTTCAGTGCTTCTAAGCTGGGGGTTGGCTCCAAAAACAGCGAATGAAAAGCCAGACGTTTGCTTTGAGCATACCACTGGGAGCATAGAGGTGCCAAAGCAGCAAAGAGAGTTCAAAAGAAAGCTTAACTGATCACTGAAAATGAAATTTGACAACCTTTCTCTCTGGTGGCCCTGCCTCATATAAATATCCAGCAGATTCAAAACAGTACACATATCAAAGTGGGTCCAACCAAGCAAGGAATCTTAGTGCAGGAAAAATGAACAAATCAATCAATCAGTAAAAGCTCAGCTCCATGCTGGTCAATGCCTTGTCAGTCCTTCAAACACGTCTGATTTGGCCTCAATATGAAGTATGGATGTTTCTTCACTGACATACTGTAGTGATGTGAAGTCAGTGAAGCGCAGGGTGTTCCAACTCCAAGTTCTCACTCAGTCTCCGCCGGTTTGTTGATGTTGATGACCGCACAGGCTACAATGCACCAGCTCCTGCTTCGCTACCTCCGATCCTGTTACGATCAACACCATCCCGTCTGGGCCAGCCTCCCTGCAGCAACCGTCTCACTCACCCCTCAACTCAGCCGTCACTATCCACCTCCAGTAACGCCTCTTCCTTGCACCACTCCACCGGGTCAGCCTTTCTCCACATACTCCCCTGAGAACTGGACTCTGGACTCCTGACTCTGAGCCATTACCACCATCAGTTTTCCCCTGTTGTGTTAATAAAACTTTATTAATTTATCTAAATTGTCACACTGCAGTCTGGGTCCTTCTTACCTCTCTCTCGCCCCCTGGCTTGAGAGAGACCCTAACACAGGGGAAATGAATGACCCACTTTTGCTAACAGAGTCTAAGTGCCTGAACTTGTTTAAGGTTTTGCAGAAAGAGTGATTTATTTGACAAATTGGTTTAGGCTATTGAGAATTTGGTTCAGAGAATGGGGTTTATTGTTTTAGCAATTGTGAAAAACTGTAAGAGAACAGAAAAGATCAAAGAAAAGATGGCACTCTGTTGCAACACTGAGAGAAAAAAACTAAAGACCATGTCTTTACTTTTAGTTCTGCCTTAATTTAAGTTTTGGTAATATATTTTGGGGTCATAACTAGATTAGCCCAGTTAAATAATAACAGTAAAATGTGTTGTGTGAATAAAAAAAATTTAAGTAAATAAAAATTATCACTGGTGAGGGAATGCATGCTGACTAAATTTCAAACTTATCATTTAACCATAGCCCAGAAAAAGACATATGGTAAAGCAAAGCAGGCACAGTACAAATTGAATGAATAACCAACATAACACAAAAATAAACTCAACACTGTTTAGCTAACGATCGATCTACTGGTCAATCTATGTTGCTACCTTCACCTATGGCCATGAACTTTGGATCATGAATGAAAAAATGAGATTGTGGATACAAGCAGTAGAAATGAGGGATAGGGTACGGAGCTCAGTCACCCATGAGGAGCTTGGAGTAGAGCCGCTGCTCCTCCACATTGAGCGGAACCACTTGAGGTGGCTCAGGCACTGGTTTAGTATGCCCCCTGGACACCTCCCTGGGAGGTATTCCGGGCATGTCCCTCCGGGAAAAGGCAGACATTCACATTAGCATACTTGAGAAAGGGCTTCCACCTTTTGTTTTGAAAAGTGTCATACAAGTTAGGATGTCCAATTTGGCCAGTTAAAATTCTGACCTATACCAACCGGAGAATTCGAGAGATTTTCAAAAAATATATATATATTTTTTGATATTTTCCTTGTTAAAATCAGTTTTTTCTTTTTCTGTCCTATCTGAAAGAAGCAAAAAGGTAATTTTTTGGTGTATCTTATTTGTGTTCTAATTAAATTCCATAAGGACGTAATTCTCAAAGGAGTCACTGACAATGAAGTACCCTTTAAGGCCCAGTGTTTGAATGTCAGCTCAAAGACATCTAGGTAACCGTGGCTAACAACTGGAATAAGAGTGGTTCTTATCCTGGATCCTTCTTCACTACATTTCATGTATGTTTAATCACACTTTTTTCAGTAGTTTTACTTTTAGGTGTCTATTGTATATTTGACACCACAAGAATAAAATAAATTCACTAGTATGCAGTTATTAAATTGTACAGTCAGAATTTACCACTCCTTGTGGAGAAAAGGCTTCAGCTCTCAGTTGCCTTTTTCTTTGATGCACAGGCTCATCTCTTTGGTTGCACTCTAATACTTAGGCACATATCACCCATGATGAGTGCAGGGCAACACAACATATTGACAGGAGGACATCAACTTTGAAAACAGTCGTTAATGGTGTCATAACACAGTTGGTGGAAATGGTGGAAAACACAGTAAAGACTGGAAAACCTCCCTCTCCCCTCTCAGATTGCACAAATTACATGCTATAATCCCATATACACCTTTGCTGACTTCTGCAGCTTCAGCAGTTTCCATCTTGAGATTAAAACAAACCACAGGGCTAAAGCCTACATTTTTGTTTTCTATGAGGGGTGGACATCATTGCCTGAAAAGCAGAAAACAAATCAATGACAATGAATCAATTTCTCAAAGAAGTACACTGCTAAAACTCCAGTCCATGTTGCTCTGTTGACTCACCTTTGCTCTTGTAGCTTGCTCTTTCCTTTGCGCTTCCACTTGATCTGGTGAAGTATAGCAAAGTAGAAAAACTATTGTTTTTCTGGTTTTTAAAGAAAAGAATCTGTTTGCCTCAACCCCTATAACATTGCCTCCTCCAATTCTCAAATGAGTTTAGTGTAGAAATGTCTTGCATGACACAGTCTCTTTTCATTTTGACCTTCACCCTGTTTACATGCATGTTGTACAGTGAAGCTCCCACTGAAATTAGATTAATGGCTTCACGGACCACTGGCATGTGTGTTGCATTATATAATCTTATTTATATAACTTTTCCTGAGCCGTCCCTGGTAGGCTAGTGGTTGAAGTGCAGCGCTCTCACTGCTGCGACTTGGGTCCGAGTCAGGGTTGCGTCAGGAAGGGCATCCAGCGTAAAACATGTGCCAAATGTCAACATGTGAGTCGTCAGTGTGACAATTCATTGTGGCGACCCCTAATAATGGGAAAAGCCGAAAGTGACTTTCTTATTTATATAACTTTTCCTCCAAACCTACGTGCATTTCATTTTCAAACCCTCACACAGAGAGAACCCATATATTTTCAAAAAACAGCTCCTGCTTTCTGTATCCCCCCTAGATTTGCTCTCAATTGAGCAAATTGTATGTGCAGCTACATCTCATTCTGTGTCCCACATCCTTCTCCCGCTTTCCTTTCTCCTCTTCTGCTTACCTTGCAGATCTTAACATGTCCCTCATGTTTTGGAAGTTCCATCTCACAAATTCAATCAATACTGGAGACAGGTCTTACAGACCTGTGCTGCTTTGTGGACCAATTTCAGGCCCACATTGTACTCTGCACCCCAAAATACTGCAGCTCAAGCACTCCACAGATCAGAGAGCAGCCTCATTAAAAATAGACAGCCTCTCCAGCCACATTTCTGTATCCTTCCAGGGAGATCTGAGTTGTCCTTCCAATACTGTTAACACACACATACTTACATGCATGGATCCATGTAGCTCAGATGTTAACAGGTATACATATTTAATACAACCCTAAATCAAAAGAATTTGGGACAGTATGTAAAATCAAAATTTAAACTGAAAACAGTGATGTGTAAATCATCTGTGTCCTGTATTACATTGAAAACAATACAGCAGCACATTATTTGATGTGATACCTCATCAATTTTATTCTTTGTTCAACATAAACACTCACTTCAATTCTGATGCCTGCAACATATTCCAAATAAAGTTGGGACAGTAAAGTATTTACCACTGTGTGATGTTGCCGTTCCTTTTCACACCACTTAAAAGACATTTAGGGTCTGAGAAAACCAAGTGATTAAATGCATCAGATGTCATTTTGTCCCATTCCTCCTGCAAACAAATTTTGAGGTGCGCAACAGACCTGGGTCTTGATTGAATGTGCCAAACATTCTCTACTGGGGACAGGTCGGGATTACAGGCAGGCCGGTCCAGCACTCACACCCTTTTCTTCCACAGCCAGGCCTTGATAATGTGCAGTATGAGGTTTAGCATTTTCTTGTTGAAATATACACGGGCATCCCTGGAAAAGATGTTGTCTTGAAGGCAGTATATGTTGCTCCAACATCTCTCTGTAGTGTTTAGTATTAAAGGTGCCATCACAGAAGTGTAAGTTCCCTTTGTCAAGGGCACTGACGCAACCCCAGACCATGACAGACCCTGGCTTTTGGACTTTTTGCTGGTAACAGTCTGGATGGTCCTTTTCATCTTTGGTCCGGAGCACACGGCGTCCATTCATTCCAAAAGACTTGAAATACTGATTAGTCTGACCACAATACACGTTTCCACCGTTTGATGGTCCATCCCAGATGCCTCCAAGCCCAGAGCAGTCGACTACGCTTCTGGGTACTGTTGACATAGGGCTTTCTTTTGGCACAGTACAGTTTTAAGCAGCATTTATGGATGTAAAACTACATATTGTAGCACCTGACACAGGTGTGCCAAAGTAATCCTGAGCCCATGCGGTTATATTGCTTTTAGAAGGGTGGCGATTCTTGATGCAGTGCCGTCTGAGGGATTGGAGAGCACGGTCATCCACCTTAGGCTTGCACCCTTGCCCTTTATGCACTGAAATCCCTCCAGATTCCATGAAACTTTTAATTATGTTATGTGCCGTAGAGCGTGACATATCCAAATTCCTTCCTAGCTTTCTTTGAGGAACATTGTTTTTTAAAACATTTCAATAATTTTCTCACACATATGTTGGCCATTTATTCTTTGTTATATATTGGTCCTTGGTCCATCTTTGCTCTTAAAGGGCTGGACCTTTTCTGGATGCCACTATTATACCAAATCATGATCGCAGTCATCTGTTGACATCACCTGTTTCAAATGCAATCATCATTTCACTCATTACTAGCCCTGAAAAGCAACCGTCCCAGCTATTTTTGTAATGTGGAATGTGTTTTATTCTTTTGAATGAAGAATAAAACTAATGAGGTATGATGGGGCCCATCCCTACTATCACATCAAATAATGTGCTGCTGTATTGTTTTCAAT
Organism: Monopterus albus; assembly: GCF_001952655.1. NCBI lineage: Eukaryota > Metazoa > Chordata > Actinopteri > Synbranchiformes > Synbranchidae > Monopterus > Monopterus albus. The sequence goes on along the minus strand of NW_018128150.1, from coordinate 2,338,611 downwards.
GTAATACAGGACACAGATGATTCACAAATCACTATTTTCAGTTTTAACTTTGATTTTATATTCTGTCCCAACCTTTTCTGATTTAGAGTTGTACTTTGCACATACACATCCCTGCACACATTCTTTTAACAAGTAGTCATAACAATAAAATATGATTACAATGATCTGGAATCTATTGCATATCCAGATGCATTGTCTGTGCTTAAGGGTGGCCCTTTGAAAAAGTCTGTAATGGGGCACAAGTAAATGGTGCATTAGGGCACCAAAGTGCTAAAAAACACTATTTTGCTTTGTCTTCAGGACAATCTGTACAATGCACCTTTACTTTTTCTTTTTCACTGCACCAATTCTCCTTATTTAACCATCTGATCCTTCCAAAACCACATTCACTACGTACCTAGGAAGGCACTAGGCTTGCAAACCTGTAGCAAAAAATAAGTTTGGATTTATCTGTAATGAGACTTGGCAAAAGGGGACTATTTTTCTGGTTTGACTGGAGTTGTGGTATGAAGAGCCAGACAGTGAATATTCTTGTTGCTGTATATGATGCAGGAATTGATAGTGAATTTTATGGTGACTGGCTTTAGTAATGAACATGGACGCAGGAAGAAGAGGATAACTGGTATTGTGGCCTCATCTGCTCCTAAAAGCAAGTATGAGAAGTATAGCTGTCCATGGTGCTAAAACTGTGGCTGGCCCAGCTAATGAACTGTCCAGGGTTCTGAAGTTCAGTGTCCACTCTGTTGCTAGACATTCTCTAAAGGTTTGTATTTACTTTTGCTTTGAACATTTACTTCACATTCAGCAAAGCTGAATTATTAATAGCAGGTATGCAGTTTGTATTGCTTTCCTCTGCTGCCATTGATTTGCTCTCACAGGCTTGTCAAGTAATGTCATGCTAATTGGACCGTTCAATTTTGTACACATTAATAATGTAAGAGCAAGTGATTGGCTTTTTACTCCTGTTTGCCCCATGAGGACTGTAGATTTGCCTCTGCCTCATGTCTGGTACACGCACGGATTGGCCTCAGCTGGCTCTGAACAGTGTTTAATACAGGGGATAGCTACTGTCTGCTGTATGAAAAGGTACAGTGGTCACACTGGTATATTTACACAGTCCTACTTATAGTCTGCAAACTATTCACTAATTTTCTGTTTAAGTGATGAAATAGTTGTATTAATATAGTTGCAGTTTTTTAAGGAATTGTTCTTTAGCGGTTTTGCCTTGTTTGTTTGTTTGTTCATAAGGAATATAATATTTGCATTTATTCTAAGTCTCCTATACAACAAATCAATCAAAAACCAATAAATCAATCAATCAGTTAAGCATAAATTTCAGCAGGCAGTTTCAGTAGAGACTTTTTGTATGCATCCATACAAAGGAAGAGTGCATTTTCTGATGTTTTATCAATATTACCCCACTGAGGGACCAACTAAGATCAAAACTGTGGAAACAAACACATCATGCATTCTACCTGTTCTGTCCTCACTATATTCCACTTAACCTTATTGTACCACTGCAGCTTGCCTCCACTTTGCAAGACTGGCATTCATTTTCGACTAATGGATTATTAATCACATTTTGCTTTTTCTGAAACAACATTTCAGACAAAACTCCCATTGTGTTCTTAGGGTCACTTGGTGCATGCCAAGAGAAAGCCTCCTTTCATTTGAGTCAGGAAACATAACATTCACAAGGTGCACATTACACTGAGGGAGTGACACTGTGTATAAAATGTATTCAGCTAAATTGTTTAAATGCACCAACACAATGTGCTTTCCTGTCTTTCTCTTTTGTCTCATAGTGATGTACTGCCATTTTCCATGTTAGCAGTGTGAAATCTATTTGCATATCTCCAAAAAATACAGTACACAGCACAGCACTGGCATCACGCTGCATAATTCTGCAGTTAGACACACATGCTACATGTACATGCAAACATGCTTCTATAACTCCACAGCCTATAATCTGGACTGAATTCTGAATCTTAAAACCTCAACTCTTTAAAGAGTTCCAGTGGCAAAAATGTCCTCATCTCTCTTCTTGTTAGTCATTAGTATAGAACTTCACAGCAAGCATGCATACATTCATAGACACATAATTGCTGCCTCACAAATACCTCTGATTAGCAGAGACGTTTGCTCTTTGAATACTGCACTCAGGCTTGATGAGGTGTGTATCTCAACTATGCATGGACAAATGTGTCTGTCAAGTGACTAAAAATGTAGGCCACACGCTGCTACATGCCCTGGGGGACTGTAGGAGTGTCTCCATAAATACTGGGGTGGGCAAAGTCAGCACTCTGTTAGCAGATGGTGATTGGCTGTCTGCCGTCATCCCCATCCACTTCTAACCTGAGGCGTTGTTTTAATCATGCTTTGTATGGCACCATGGCTCAGCATGCCACTGCATGCTGTCCTGTCCACCTCTCACACTCATTAGCTTCCACACACCCTGAGGCCTCTCTTTCTCACATCCAGAGACACAATTGCATGCACATAACAACATATTTGTCTGTGTGTGTGTGTGTTTGCTGCAATAAGTAGAAAATGTGTTTTGTTCTTTTTTTTTTGTTATTCTTGTATTTATGCACAGGTGATATATTCATCACAAGCATTGAAATATGAGGCAAATCTTCCACAGGGAGAACAATATGTTTTATGTTAATGTGAGGAAATAGATGTTTTCAGTATATGTCCTGACAAGTACAGTAATAAGCCTGTAAATATGTGTGTCTCTATATGTTCAAATTGTTTAATGACCATGCATTAAATGCCAATTCATTTTTCAGGGCTCTGAGCCTTTTCTTGAGCAATAAGTGGAAGCAGAGTCAGGGGTTATAATACTGGTGTCTGCTGAACTACCTTTCTGTAGCATTTTCTTCACACTGACACTATGTACAGGATAAGGTTAATGATGCTCCTTCCATGTTATAGTCACAGCAGCATCAAGTGTGTTTTGAAAGAATAAGAACAATGAGGAAAAATGCTGCTTTCTTAAATCAGCCACATGCCAATTTCTGTCTCAGGAAAAATACTTTGTTGTCATCTGTTATGGTTACACATTCAAGCCACTGCCTTTTCATAATGCACAGTAATAGATAAAACATATTGTTACAGAAGACTGTAGATACAAGCAGTTTAATTCCCTAATAGTTTTTTCCTCATTACAATGCATGAACAGAGACTAATCTGAGCAGCGCTAATATAATTTCCCAAACGTTTAAACCACCATGTTCTGAAATTGCATTTTAACTTATAATTCCCCTAATACATTACATAATGGATTGGGCAAATTACACGTCTCATCAGTTTTCCAGTCTTTTGAAATCAATAGTTTTCAATTCAGCTGCATTTTGCAACATAGTGATAGTAAAAATGTATTGCATATTCTCTTTGATTATATTAAGTGCTATTTATATTCATTTGCACTAATTTCACCTGCATACATTGATTGCCTGGTCATCGCATCATCAGGTCAGCCAGCATTGTACCTGGATTATCCAGATAATACTCTGACTGGGTCAAACCCACAATGAGAGCTTTTTCTCATAATGTATTTCTCCTACTCTGTCTCTCTCATAGTCTTCCTATTTTCTCACTACCTCAGCTTCTCATCATGATTGGACCTGTGAGCTTGGCCTATATACAACATGTTGTATGTGCATGGTAGTGTAAATGATATTTCACAACCTAGTGTCTTCTATTTTTGAAGCTTTTATGCTGTCTTTTATTTTTATTCTGCCATGTGATGAATGTGTCGATCCTGCTGGAAAGGATTTCAGCTTCATATCAACAAGATGCCCACAAGTCTATTTCCATCTATTTACCATTTGGACCAGAGGAGCTTTCTGGCTGGTTCATTTTAAAAAAACCTAGAAAAATGAGTGACTAAAGCTGGACTGAAACTCAGCTCAACTGAGGAATCAAATAAATGTCACCCACTGACTAGAAACTCTCAGCACTTTGTTAATATTTAACTTGACATAACTGAACTCTGTCAGATATGGGGTGAGCTACAGGGGAACTGGGGGAGCTCAGCTTCCCTTAATAAGACATGAGCTCCACTGAAATTTTGCAAAATTTTGGGGGTGGTTTCAGTCTAAAATATTTTGACGATGTTATTTTGACATTTGATTTTCTGTAGCTTTATCATCATTGATCATGTGTAAAATTAGGCTATTAGTGATGTATGATTCACGCATAAGGGTGATTGATCACTAATTTATTTTAATAAAGATACCGACATGCATGCAGTTTTAGCTACCACCATTGAAGTGTGGCAGCACAGTAATCTTTGCTTTAACACAAAGATCAGCAACACAAACTCTCTTGATCATGATAGTTGCCTGAAAACAAAACAAGAAGAAGAACAAACATTCCTACTCAGTCTGCCCATGAATGGGCATATTTCCTTTTTCACTTAGCCCACAGATCATACGGTTTATCAAAAAGAATGTCTCTGCACCTCCGTGGTGCTGAAACACCACCAGTTACTGTTCATCTGGTTTTGTATTCCTATTATTGATATTCTAATCAATAGGAATAAAGTTAAATAAAGCCAAATCTCGTGCTTTATAAATGTTGTATCTGTTATTTAGTCTGACCACAAAAAGTAAAAAAGAAAAATGTGAACTCCCCCGAGAGCCATGTTAAAGTTGGCACACTGCACACTGTCAGATGTTACTGAAGCTGGTTAGCCGATTTGACTGTTGTTATGCTGTTATCACTGACATTAACATGCTTATGGACGGACCCAGTGATCCTCACTGAAGGCCAGGAGGTGGATATCATAGGTGTACACCTGTGGCACATAGGTGACCTCTAGTGGCTGTAGTCATTATGACACAAGCTGCTGTAAACTTAGTGGCGTAAAAGTGAGAAAGCCCACATTAGGAGATGTTTGGAGCAGCTCAGGCATTGGGAAACACCAGAGGTGAGCGGTGCTCAACTCCAGTATGAAATACTGCACTTTGTGCCCATGACTATTTTTATCCAAGCCATGACCTAACATACGGAAGGTTTGGGGTTCGAATCCCAGTCAGGGCATGGTCAATATCCAGCCTGGGCCCTTAGGCAATGCCCTTAATGCTATCTGTGTACCTCATGGGTAATGAGAGTTGGAAAAACAAGAGTCACACCAGCTCAGATGTTGCCCAGGTCAACAAGGGCCATGTCAGGTGTTGAGGAACCAGGGCAACCTGATGAGAAATGGGCTACTGGAATAAGACATTCATGGACAAGAGAGGAGAACAGGGAATTATTGGAATGCTACTATACAAGTAACCCCAGCGAGAGGGGTTACATACAGAGGATGTGGGACCTATGGATATTTTGAAACTAACATCGAAACAACTAGTAGCTCAGTGCTATAACATCCGCAAGAAGCACCTGCTATCACAACTAGAGATTAACAAGGTACAACACGAATGCTATGGCAAGGGGGAGCCAGGACAGTAGGTCACAGGGGAGATATCATCACCCCCACAATCGGAAATTGGGTACCAAGCCCCAGTAACATGCCCAGATGAGCTAAATGCAAGAGCAGCTGACCTGAGACTGAAGATCACGACCAAGATGGACACCTGGGACCTCCAGGGCTGGTTACCAAGACTAGGTGAGGTGCCTTCTGAAAGTCTACTAGAGGATGTGAGTACAGCACTATGAACAATCCCTACTACGACCATCACTGAGACCAACAAGCTCATATACACCACAGCAACCGTGATCCCTGAGATGCTTGGCTATAAGTTTGACAAAGGCCATAAGGAGCAGTATCTTCCATGGAGAAGAAGGCCAAGATCAAGGCAACATGGAGAGAAGTTAGCCAGCTATCGGAATTAAAGAAAGGCATGATGAAGAAAGGGGTACCTAAGAAGTACAACACACTGTCCATACCTGAGGCCTAGAAACTGCCAAGCAAAGGCTCACAGCCCTGGCCACCCGGTTGAAGAGGTACACCAGAGAAATTGAAGCCAGGAGAGTAAACTGAATGTTCTCCACTGAGCCATCCAAGGTGTACTCTCAGTGGCAGGGTAATAACATGAGAGCAGACCCACCAAGGCTGGAGACTGAACAATTCTGGAAGAGCATATGCGAGAAGGAATCC
>NW_018128150.1:2321673-2331545 GCF_001952655.1 Monopterus albus | reverse complement strand
TTTAATAAATCTGCAAAAATGTCAAAAATTGTGTTTTTCTGTCAATATGGGGTGCTGTGTGTACATTAATGAGGAAAAAAATGAACTTAAATTATTTTAGCATATGGCTGCAATATAACAAAGAGTGAAAAATTTAAGGGGGTCTGAATACTTTCCGTACCCACTGCTGGGGAGGACAACAATATAAAAATAGTTCTGAATATGATGTGAAAATTTCTCCAAAAATTGAGCTTTGTAAACACAGATGTTAAGGCAGAAGTGTTGCATTCAATTGCATACAATTGTACATGTGTACCTAATAAAGTGGCCAGTGAATGTATAAAGTCAGATCAAATCCTGCACATTATAATAGCTTATAATGCGCAGGATTTGATTAACTTATTTTAGCTCAGTGAGTAGGCTGTTTGACATTACACTGTATAACTTGTTTGCCTTATATCTACTCATTACACTCTTCAATTAATCACAACAGTAGTAAGTCCATAAAGAATATACTACAGTACTATACTGCTTACACCTCATGTATACTGAATCTCTCATGAAGTAAACGACATCCACCACCCGGACAATAAGCACAGGCGCCCCCCAGGGATGTGTGCTCTCCCCTCTGCTGTTTTCACTCTACACCAACGACTGCATCGCGAAGGATCCCTCTGTCAAGCTCCTAAAGTTTGCTGATGATACAACGGTCAGTGGTCTCATCCGAGATGGTGACGAGTCAGCCTACAGACGGGACGTTGAGCAGCTGGTCCTGTGGTGTAGTCGCAACAACCTGGAGCTGAACACGCTCAAAACAGTGGAGATGACAGTGGACTACAGGAAGAGCCAAGAGATTCTTGGCAGCACTGTATCAGAAGTAAAGTCTTTCAAGTTCCTGGGATCCACTATCTCCCAGGACCTAAAGTGGATGGCCAACATCAGGACCATCACCAAGAAGGCACAACAGAGGATGTACTTCCTGCACCAGCTCAGGAAGTTCAACCTGCCCCAGGAGCTGCTGATACAGTTCTACAGAGGAATCATTGAGTCTGTTCACTGCACCTCGATCGCTGTCTGGTTTGGCTCAGCAACCAAACAGGACAAGTACAGACTTCAGCGGACAGTCAGGACTGCAGAAAAGATCGCTGGTGTGAGCCTGCCCTCCATGGAGGATCTGTACACCTCAGGGGTCAAAAGGAGGGCGGAGAGGATCACTGCAGACCCCTCACACCCCGGACACAATCTGTTTGAACTCCTCCCCTCTGGACAGCGTTACAGGTCACTGTGCACTAAGACAACCAGGCACAGGGACAGTTTCTTCCCCCAGGCTGTCACTCTGATGAACACTTAACCAGTGACCATATAATTGGACAATAAACCTTAGTGCAATACCTGTGTATATATAGACATTGTACAGATTATACAGACTGGTACAGGTCTCTAGTACACTGTTTTAAGTACTCTATTTCTATCCCTATTTATCTAATTTCAAAGAACATTCCTTTGTTGTCTGCATTGTTACTGTTCATACTGTTTATTCTGCATTGTTTGCACTTTCTGTTGCTTGTAAATACTGCTTATTTTTGTTATATTACTCAGCCTTATGCTGGTTTACTGTTTTGCACATTGAGAGCCGATGTATCAGAGTCAAATTCCTTGTGTGTCCAACACACCTGGCCAATAAAGCAGATTCTGATTCTGAAGTAGCACAGTTACACACCAACAGTTTTCATCTACATAAAAGAAGGCTCCATTTAATCTATACTACTGGATAACTGGCAAGTGAAATTGTATACTATACAAACCCCGATACACATGATCACCATCTTAGTTCAACATGTTGGCATGCCAGTACTTGCTAATCAGCACAAAACACAGGCAGAACTGAGGATGGAATCACCAAAGTCATTAGGAGTAACCATCTTGGCATAATAAATGTATGTACAAAATTTCATGGCAATCTCTTAAATCATTGTTGAGATATTTCAGTCTGGAGCAGTGGGCTGACCAACCCACTGACTAATAGACCACCATTGCCATCCATGAGCTTTCAGCATGCATAGAAGTTGTTTTACTGATTTTTTTTTCTTCCACATTCAAATCTGAGTGGTGCTATTTGAGCTGATGCCAATATTGTTTCTGCTAAAATAAGGAAATTGCAGCAAACCGTATGCCAACAGAACGGCAGGACTCAGGAAGATGCAGGACTCACACCCAGATCAGAGAAAGCTATTTATTCGACAGAGTAAAGAAAGAAAAGGAGGTGGTGAGGATCAGACGCGGAGCTACCAGTGTGGGTCTCAGGCAGCTGGGGCAGTTGTAACGACTGGACCACTGGAGGAGCCACCCGGGGTCGGAGGAGAGGTTTGACACTGCGTATAGAGCAAAGAAGGAGATTAGGAGGGAGGACAACAGGCAGGTGAGGGTGTGATAATATAAAGCACAACACAGGTGACCTGTGTATAGAGAAATGCTGGTTCAGGGCAGGAGAGCGTGGCTGACTGGGATGGAAGTCAGGAGCTGGCGTATAATACGTGGAGTCTCAGTAGATGGCAGAGCAGGTTGGCGGCAGCCGAGAAGAGGGTAGAAACTTGGATCCCAGCGCCGAGGTATGCAGACAGGAGCAAGTGCCCACGCTTCGCTGGCCCAGGCACTTGACACCGACTCCAAACAACAATCTCAGATCGGGAGGGCAAAACCCACAGAGATATAGGCCGCACCAGGTAACAGTTCAAACAAGAATATAAAGCACTGTTCCGTAACCAGTTCAGAAAACATAAAACACTCTTCGACAATCAGTTCAGACAAAACATAAAGTACTCCTCGGTAATCAGTTCAGAAAAACATAAACAAGACATAAAATAATCTCACTCAGGTTGACATAGTGGATAACATGAATTTACCAGGGTAGTTCGATACCAGTGGACATCGGGATCCAGGACGTGTAATATACAAAGTCGCTGGTAGAAGAACGAGAGATCATCTGGCGACGAGGACACGCCAACGCCATGCTTAGGTATTGCTCTGATGATTGAGAGCGAGTTTGCTCCTACATGAGCGGGGGTGGAGTCACTGGCAGCCCCACGTCCCGCTGAGGAAGTGCTGGGAGTCGTTCGATCCTCGGATGCAACACCTTAGATCTAAAAGTTGTGTGATTCATGCTCCAGCAGATCCCTCCAGCACTTTTTATCATTTGACAGTGTACAGTAATAATGCATGTGCAAGGTTCAGAGCCATAAAAGTAGGTGTGAGTGTGTTTGTTTGTATGTGCAATGTAACAGTGTCTAGTTCCTGGCCTGCATCAATGGGCCTAATTGTTATCCATCTGCATATTGTTGAACATGTACAATAGCTGCCTTCAGGATCCTGGCTCACTACCTCCCCCCACACCACTACAAACTCGCACCCAAGTAACCTGAGCTGTAAAGAGGTCCTGGACAACACAGTCTGTTTACAGATAAGGGAACACTGACAAATGAGTGGGAGCTTGTTTTTCTGAGTTAAAACTAAGAGCACTGTGATACAAAATCTCTGCTGACAAAACAAGGTTTGGAGGATGCTTTGAGAGCACTGAAAAAGAAAAAGCTAAGTACTTCAATGTGCCTCAGTAGAGAGGGTGAGCACAGTGACAAACGAGATCATTTCAAAATAGTCAATAATCCCATGTGTGTAACGTATATGCTGCATACCCATATGGCTATGCCTCTGTGAATGTGTGAGCATGCACACATGAAAGCAAGATCAATATTAAAGGGGACTAAACAATTTATAATAACACCCCTGCAGATGACAGTAAAGGAAATGGTGCAATGCTTTACTGACAGTGCCGTCATAATGTAAAGGCAGGGTGCATTAAGGGCATTGCTGGATGGAACCAATCAGTGGATTTATTGTTCTGTAGGTCACAGTGCTGTAGGTTAAACACATAAATATTCCAATGCAGACTTGATAATAAAAAATGACAATGAAGGGACTACAATAAGACTATAATGTGCCTTTAACTGTATAAAGTGTGAGCAGGTGCAGACATTCAAAACAATGTTTTAAATGAATAGTTCTTATTGTACAGATAAGGTTACAATATTCTGTATTTATCTTGTAAACAAATTCCATGCAAAGACCAAAGGCAGCATTTAACTGGTCAGAACAAGTATTGTGTGTGTGCGTTTATCCAAGGCCTGATAAATCATATTCTTCTGTGTCCTATCCACATTCTTGTACTGACTAGTGCATCAGATCTGCCACTGAAACACTCCCCATAAAAGCAGTCTGCTCCTGCTTGAGTAACATTTGTTAAAAATGACAGTACCCAGTTGTTTTAGAACATAACTAAGTCTTCCAAAAGGCCCTGTAAAACCCACAGAGAGGAATCTAATTGTTTTGCCTGATTAGGTCCTGCTGCCAAACTGCCCACTAGTGCACCAAATGTGTATTTTAATCAATAATGAAAATAGTCCCCAACAAATATATGACTTACACCAATTTAAGTGGTACTGAAAACTAGTGTACCGCTGTTTTGGGAAATGACTCTGCCTTTTTATAACACAGAGCAAGTAATGCGCCATAGAAAATTTAAAAAACTGGAAAGCATTTAGAGACTGACAAAATTTGTTGGTTATGATCTTTTCATCAAATTTGTTAGCAACTTTTTGAATGATCTATCTATCATGGCTGTCTGTCATTTGTCTGCGTGTCTATAGTACAGTATCTCTTTACATATGTCAATTTTGATTGCTGCAAATTTAGTCTACTATTATTTGAAGATATATGTAACATCTGAAACCAGCTGAGAGGCCTTTAAAAGATGCTATGGACCATGGACAAAGCCAGGAGGTGGCCTGAGATGTCACCAGCCTCTCCAAGAATCTGACTGGCCACCACCGGTGCCACCCCTGCTAGAGGATAATTGTGATGCTTGTCATATCAAAATCAAATAAAATTTTATTTGTACAGTACCAAATCACAACAAAAGTCATCTCAGGACACTTTACAAAGTAATGTCAAAGGTCAAAGGTCAAAGTGTTTATTTGTCATATGCAGAGTTAGGAAGCGTGTTTCCCTGTACAATGAAATTCTTACTTTGCCGTCAACACATGAATGCCACAAAATACAAATAAAATATAAAGTAGATAAATAAGTAACACAAAACTTAAGGCACTTTAAGCAGCAAATGCAGAGATATAATAAAGATACAATAAGAGAATGTATGCAACATGGGAGCTGCATGCGTAGTAGTCAACAATTAATGTGCAATTATGCATGTGCAAACTGAGAATGTAAACAGTACAGGTCATCCGTACATGACGTATTTCCTGGTAATAAACTCATGTCAGCTGTTTAGAAGTCTGATGGCAGAAGGAAAGAAAGAGTTTTTCAGTCTAGAGGTCCAGCTGTGTGGTGTTAAGTGTCCAAGTGAGGTCCTCGCTGATGTAGACGCCCAGGTAATTGAAGCTGCTCACCCTCTCCACTTCAAGCCCCCGGATGAATAGTGGCTGATGAGATCTCCTCTCCTTCCTCATGTCCACTATCATCTCCTTTGTCTTGTCCGTGTTGAGGCTGAGATTATTGTCCTTGCACCATGACACCAGACCAGTCACCTCCCTCCTGTAGGCTGCTTCATCCCCGCCAGTGATGCGACCTATCACTGCGGTGTCGTCCGCAAACTTTAGGATGATATTGTCTTTGTGGGAGGCAACACAGTCGTGGGTGAACAGGGTGTAGAGGATGGGACTGAGGACACATCCCTGTGGGGTGCCAATGTTCGTAATAATGCTGGCTGAAGTCCTGTTGCCAATCCTGACAGTCTGGGGCCTGCCAGTCAGAACGTCCAGGAGCCAGTCACAGAGGGTGGGGTGCAGACCCAGTGTGGACAGTTTGTGGGTGAGTTTGTGGGGGACAACAGTGTTGAAGGCAGAGCTGTAGTCAATGAAGAGTATCCTGATGATAGGTTAAACACCAAGAGTTTCCATTTTCCAGGTAAGAAAGGGAATAGTGGAGGGCAGCCGCGATGGCATCTGAGGTGGCCCTGTTGGGCCGGTAGGCATACTGCAGGGGGTCCAGGGTGCCTGGTATACTGCTCTGAATGCGGGCCAGCACCACTCTCTCGAAACACTTCATAATGATTGGGGTGAGTGCCACTGGCCTGTAGTCATTCAGCCAGGTGACCGGGCTCTTCTTAGGAAGGGGGATGATGGCTGTGGTCTTAAAGCAGGTGGGAACGATGGTCTGGCTGAGGGAGAGGTTTAAGATTGTGGTGAGAACATCAGCCAGCTTGCTGGCACATGCCCTGAGAGCCCTCCCAATGCATGAGAGCAAGCATGCATCATGTGGCGTGCCTGACTGTTTATTGAGGGCTTCTGGTTGGGAAACTTCCTGACTTGTATGGTGGGCACAATGTTGTCTATACAGGTACTAATGTACCCGGTCACATACTCAGCATAATCCTGTATACTGACAGAAAAGTCCTCCAAGGTGGCTGCAGCTTTAAACACATCCCACTCTGTCTGGGCGAAACAGTCCTGCTGAGTGCCTTCAGTCTCTGGGGTCCAGAGTTTAATTTGTTTGGTGACACGGTTTGTTTGTTTCAGTCTTTGTCTCTAAGCTGGATACAGAAACAAAGAAATATGGTCCAAGCATCCAAGGTGAGGGTGGGGTGCGGCTCTGTATGCATCAGGTATGTTTCTGTAAACATGATCCAGATTGTTCTTGCCCCGGGTGGGAATGTTCACATGTTGGTAATGTTTGGGAAGTACAGTCCTTAGATTGCAGTGGTTAAAGTCGCCTGCAGCAATAAATACAACATCGGGGTGTGCTTACTCTAGCACGCTGATGACATCATAGAGTTTGCTGAGAGCCGCAGAGGGATTAGCTCTTGGGCTAATCTACACAGCAGCCAGAAACACAGCACTATGCTCTCTTGCTAGATAATAGGGCCGGCATTTCAGCAATAAAAACTCTATGTCTGGCGAACAGTGCTTATAAACAGTTCGTACATCTCCACACCACAAGTTGTTGATAAACACACACACACTGCCTCCTTCTACCTTCCCCGAAGCAGCAGTGCGGTCTCCCGGTGTACAGAGTGGGTCTGTAGCTGAATCGCTGAATCTGGGACTTTGCCAGAAAGCCAAGTCTTGGTGAGATTTTAGAGCACAACATTCTTTGATTTCCCGTTGTGTTCTAATCCTAGCTCTTAGCTTTGTTTTCCAGAGACTGTACGTTAGCTAGGAAGAGGCTGAGTGGTGGCGGTTGGGTAGCACAAGCTTTTAGCCTAGCATGGAGCCCTCCTCTCTTGAACCGTTTGCGCCTGCATCTCTGTCTCTGGATCACTGTCCTGGGGTCAGCCTGCTCACTCGTGCTTGGTGCTTCGGGGCCTTCCTGGGGGTGATGGTGGTCATCATTGTTGTTGTTGTTGTGGGAGCGGACAATGAGTTGTAGCTCCAGTGGTATGAAACCAGTAAATTCCCAGTGTCTGTTGTATGTTAGCAGTGCATGGCATTTGTGCACTGCAGAAAGAGTAAAAACACACAAAAAGAAGAAAACGAAGAAAAAGCCGTCATTCGAGAGCGGAACACACAAACACGTCTGCCTCAGTGGGCGCCATCTTACCATCATCTAGACCTTACTATTATTACTATTATTATAAAGGAAAACCCAACAAATTCCCCCTGAGCAAGTACTTGGCAACAGCGGGGAGGAAAAACTCCCTATAACGGAAGAAACCTCCGACAGACCCCCGGCTCTTGGTGGGTGGCCTTCTGCCTCAACCAGTTGGGGTGAGTGGATGGAGCTGGTTCCATATGAGAGGAGCTTCTTAGCTAAAGGCTCTGCCTCCCATTCTACTTCTGTAGACTCTAGGAAGCACAAGTAGACCTGCACTCTGAGAACGAAGTGCTCTGTTGGGATGATAAAGCTTTACAAGGTCTGTAAGATACGATGGAGCCTTGTCATTAAGGGCTTTGTATGTTAGGAGAAGGATTTAAACATCTATTCTGAATTTTGCAGGGAGCCAGTGGAGAGAAGCTAATATGGGAGAAATATGATCTCTCTTGCTAGTTCCTGTCAGTACTCTGGCTGCAGCATTTTGGATTAACTATAGGCTCTGTAGGGAATTATTGGGACATCCTGACAGTTACAGTAGTCTGGCCTGGAAGTAACAAATGCATGGACCAGTTTTTCAACATCACTTTGAGGCAGGATGCTCCTGAATTTTGCACTACTGCAAAGGTGAAAAGTGGCAGATCTAGAGACTTAGCTTTTGTGTGATTTAAAGGACATATTCTGATCAAAGATGACTCCAAGGTTCCTCGCAGTAGTACTGGAGGCATGAGCTATGTCATCTAAAGTAACTATATGATTAGACAGCAGATTTCTAAGGTTTTCAGGCCCAAGCACAATAACTTCAGTTTTGTCAGAGTTTAGAAGTAAGAAGTTGCAGGTCGTCCAGGCCTTTATGTCTTTAAGACATGCTTGAAGTTTGACCGGTTGATCTCATTCATCTGGGTTCATAGATAAATATAACTGAGTATCATCTGCATAGCAACGGAAATTTATGCTGTGTTTTCTGATAATATTGCCTACAGGGAGCATGTATAAAGTGAAGAGAATTGGACCTAACACAGAGCCCTGTGGAACACCGTGACTTCAGTCTGTGTGGAAGAGTCATCATTAACATGAACAAATTGGAATCTTTCTGATAAGTAAGATTTGAACCAACTTAGTGCAGTTCCTTTAATCCCGATTAACATGTTCAAGTCTCTGGAGGAAGATGCTGTGATCAATGGTGTCAAAAGCAGCACTGAGATCTAAGAGGACAAGTATGGAGACAAGTCCTTTGTCTGAGGCTAGGAGAAGATCTTTGGTGGACAGCTTTTTCAAGGATTTTGGAAATAAATGGGCGATTGGATATTGGTCTATAATTAGCTAGGACACCTGGGTCAAGAGTAGGCTTTTTGAGTAGAGGTTTAATTACTGCAAGTTTAAAAGCCTGTGGAACATAACCTGTTAATAGAGAGAGGTTAATCAGATCTAGTATGGATGTGTTGATTAGGGGAAACATGTCTTTGAGCAGCCTGGTTGGGATGGGGTCTAAGAGACATGTTGATGATTTAGATGAAGCAATTGTTGAGGTCAACTCAGAGAGATCAGTGGGAGAGAAGCAGTCTAACTGAGGTCTTACAGATGATTCTAAAGCCAATGTAGTTGATGGCATGTATGTGAGAGTTGTGGGAATTGTTTGATTTTTTTTCTCTAATAGTTGTGATTTTATTAGAAAAGAAACTCATGAAGTCATTACTACTGAGATCTAAGGGAATGTTAAGCTCAATAGCACTGTGGCTCTTTGTCAGCCTGGCTACTGTGCTGAAAAGAAACCTGGGGTTGTTCTTATTTTCCTCAATCAGTGATGAATAAAATGTGGTTCTGGCACCACGAAGGGCTTTTTATATGTTATTAAACTATCTTTCAGGCTAATAAAAACTCTTCTGACTTAATGGAGCACCATCTCCTTTCCAGTTTTCACGAGGCCTGCTTTAGGGAGCGGATCTGTAAACTGTATCACAGGGCTAACCTATTTTGTTTCACTGCTTCCTTTTGCAGAGGGGCAACAGTATCAAGTGTTTTATGCAAGGAGGCTGCAGTACTATCAACAAGATTGTCAGTTTGACATTTGATTGTCCTGTTATTTTGTTGTATAAGACGAGTAGTCTTAATTTTAATTAGGTTCTTTTGAATAACTCCTGGTGGCACAGTGGTTAGTGCCGTTGCCTCACAGCGCAAAGGTTCTGGGTTCGGGCCCCACCTGGGACCTTTCTGTGTGGAGTTTGCATGTTCTCCCCGTGCTTGCGTGGGTTCTCTCCGGGTACTCCGGCTTCCTCCCAAAGACATGCAGCTTA
>NW_018128150.1:2315106-2321570 GCF_001952655.1 Monopterus albus | reverse complement strand
CCCCGATTGCTGGGGGGGATTTGCTCCGCCCCCCCCCCCCCTGTGACCCTGTTCAGGGCCTAAGCGGTAGAAAATGAATGAATAACTCCTCTTGAGTTGAATTTTGATTTATGTAATTTAGTTGGTTGGGGGGGCAGATTCAGTCTTTATGGGCTGGAGTGTGTCCAACTGCAAATGAATGTAAAATGAAAAACAATGGCAAAATACAACTAACATTTTTCTGGTGTTTTATAATTAATATTGGTCCGATTAGTTTTATTTTATATTATGCAGAATTATAAATAAGAGGAGATTTTTTGGTGATAAAGACTCTAGAATCCACTCTGTGACCAAAAGCAAGAAACAAAGGAAACTGGATACATGATATTTATACAACCACCATGTAGTAAATGAAGGGAGCCCTTTCATAGCACAACCAAGACAACAGGAAACAAATATCAACAGGTTGTCTTCCACAACCAGTTTTCAAAACTCCCATACAACTCACAACCACTTATGGTCAGTACTACTTTTGACTGACTTCTTGCATTATACAGAATAATCACTGCCTTACATAAAAAGCCTTTGGAATGTGACAACCTGTCATTCTTTCGCTTACTTGCATCATGCTGATGGCAGATTTGCCCTTGTTGCTCACAGAATTTCAGGAGACCTTGTGATTGATATAAATCTTTTAGAGCCTATAGCAATGAGACACATGGATGAATAAAATGACAGCTGGGTATTTCAGCTACCTTTAATGGTGGGTTGATTGGTTATTATGGCCTGTTGTTTGCTTTGACATTGTCTGAAAAAATGCGAAAGTGAAACCTCCAAGAGTGACCATTTTGACTTGTGTTTGTGAGCCACATGTGGGAGGTTTTATAATAATACATCATTACTGTATAAAAACCATATTTACAGATCTGATGACAGTAATTACCCATGACAGGCAGCCTTATTATCTTGCCAAGAAACCTGGACAAGAGCATCCCTGGCACTGCAGTTTAGTTTCCCATTAACCCCTGCACCTCTCCTTGACAGGCACGGAAGGTGATAGTAGTCAAACTTCATCTGGTTGGCACATGGCACATTACATACTGCATATGCTGCACAAAGTCCTTGTCTTGGTTGGGGACAGAAATATTTCATGTTCATGGAGTGATCAGATGTGTGAAAAGGAGGAGGATGTGAAAATAAAGAACAAAGTAGTAATTTGTTGTTTTTTGTCTGGTTTATTGGGTGGGTTTATTATGAATTCAGACTGACTGTTGTTTCTGATGCATACAGTATTTTAGGTCTTTTATTGTATAGTATATGGCTATTTATTAGGATAATTCTGAGGTATAATACATTACTAAATTAGGGAACGCAAGAGGGGAATAGCATACCCCAGCCGTTTGTTCTCCTTGAAAGGACACTATGACTTGTGAGATGTAGTGATGAAGCAGTTTTTAGTTTAAAGCTGCACTAGAACAGACTCTACACTGTGGAAGAGTGTGAGACACTGTTTTGATATTCTCCACTTGAACAATGAGTACTTACAGTATAATGAAACCTGAATCAAAACTTTCATCATCTCCTCTGCATACATTTAAACAATATAACAGTTAATATGTGAATTTTTTTTGCATTACAGCATGCTTTTAGGGAATTCTCATTTTTACAACCAGTCAGTGCACTCACTTGCTCATGTTCCCCTGTCACACATTTGGAAAAGAAACAATCTATATAAAGCTGTCACCAGATGGCACTTAATACAGCTCTCCTTAACTGTCACAAATTTTACAGCTTCAATAAAAGACAGAGGGTAGCAGGTTGGTGCAGTGGTTAGCACTGTCACCTCACAGCCAGAAGGTTCCAGATTCAAACCTTGTGGCTAACCTGGGTCTTTCTATGTGGAGTTTGCATGTTGTCCCCATGCCTGCCAGAGTTTTCTTTGGGTACTTCCTCCCACAGTCCAAAGACATGTAGGTTAGGTTAACTGGTGACACTATCGGGTTTGCAACCAGTGGGCCCCGGCCCCCTAGTTGTGAGTGAGGGCATTAGAAGTGGTCCCTGCCATGCATTCAATAATGTAGTTTCACTGTAAGAATCACAATATTTTAAATTGCATTTTTTAAACCCAACCAGTCTATCCTCCCTGCAAAAGTGTTACTTTTTTGTGCTTAGTTAGAATGGTGGTGCTTGGGTCATAATTAGTTGAAACCCCCTGCTCTAATTTGCCTGAATGTGTGAGTGTTAGTGTGAACAGTTGTCTGTCTGTCTGTATGTATCAGCCCTTTGATAGACTGACAACTCAATGTCAGCGGTGATTGGTTCCGGCCCCCGGACCACCACCCCACTCCTGTGCCCATCTATGGGTTAAGTGATACAGCTAATAAATGAGGAGGGTAAACAGTATGAGCATCTCTTCCTAGACATAAATGATATTTCAAAAACCTCAGTACTTGGATACTTTGGTTCAGTACAGAGTACAAACAGAAAACTCTCCTTATGCTCACAGAAAAACTAGTAATAGGAATCTACTAAAGAATTAGAGACAGGCAGTGCAATAAATTCGTCATTCAATTTGAGTAGTATACTGTATCTGAATAATATTTTGCAGATATGACAACCTGAGGGAATACATCAACCTTTTCACTGTTTATTGTTTAACCTGCAGTAGATTCAGTAGAATATTCAATAAGTTTTAGACTGCTTCGGTGCCACAATTTGATCATATTTGACCACAGTAAAAAAATCTGCTTCTTTCTTAACAGTTTTGATCTTCAACCATCTCAATGAAAAACAAGCAGCATGAGCAACACTCAATTTACCACTAATACCAGATGAACTTTCTATGGCACGTAGTCACATGATCAACAATAAAGCACTAGCATTTGGTGGTATCTCATCTAAGTTCTGTAAACACTTAACTACTGAAGTATCAAACATCAACTGAACTGCTGCTAAATCTTCCACTGAGATGCAACAGTTTCTATTTTGCATACAGGACAAATCTGACTGTATATCTATAAAAAAGTGGTTAAGATTGTTTAAGCTGTACATGCCGTAGTCTATACTAATCATCAAAGAGGGATGGAAATAATAATAATAATAAAATTTATTGTAAAGCACTTTCCAACTCGAAAGCATAAAGTGCTACATCGATAAAATAACAGCTCAAAACAATCAAGGCTAAAAGAGAAACATAAGACAAACACAAGCACTTATATAGCACAATTTCAACCCAGCCTACTATCACAAAAAGGGACTCAAAGATAGTGGTCATACAGGACCAATAAACAAGCTAAACATTAAAAGCTTGTTTGAAAAGATACGTTTTTAGAGCTGACTTGAAGGCTACCGGCTCAGTTATAGAGCATATATCTAAGGGTAAGGAATTCCACAATCTAGGGCCATACACGGCAAAAGTGCGACCTCCCCATTTCTTATAGTGTGCAGGAGGAATAACAAGGGCGAGCAAACGGGCGGCTGCGTTTTGGACCAGTTGAAGCCTAGACAAAGATGACTGGGACAAACCGGCATAGAGGGCATTACAATAGTCAAGCCGGGACAAAGACATGGATGGCTTTCTCTAAGTCAGTACAAGACAGGAATGGTTTTACCTTAGCTAGCAATCTTAACTGGTAGAAGCTAGTTTTTACCCACTTAATCTGTCCATCAAAGTTGAAATTCGCATTAAATATTACTCCCAAATTTTTTACAGCGTTAGAGAATGAGGGGGCAGACGTGCCGAAGTCTAATACACCTACAGCTGGATGGGGACTAATAACAATGTATTCAGTTTTATCTTCGTTTAAATAAAGGAGATTCTGAAATGTCCAAACTTGAACCATGCTTGTTGTCTTGCCATGTATTAAGCCAGGGGTGTCAAATACGTCGATCGCAAAGGCAGTGTTGGTAGATCGCGTGCCATTCAAAAATAAATGAGATATATTCGGCGTAAAACACATGCCGAATGTTAACATGCAAATGGGCAGTGTGATGATTCGCTATGGAGACCCCTAACGGGAAAAGCCGAAAGTGACAATCATTCATATATAGCCTATCATCCATCCTCCCTATGGCGTTTGCTACTTGATTGACAAGCAGGGCAGCCAGTCTGAGATCTCGTCTTTTCTGACCACCAAACATGCACAGTCAACCGCACGAGCTATTGCAAAACTCCAGTGAACGAACTACCTTGTCAGCCTTACAATTAATTTCTACTAAAGGGTATAAAATGAGTGGGGGAGCCAAATCAAGTAAGAAACCGGAAGCGTACCGAAAACATTCCATGCGGAATGGGAGGAGGACTTTTTTTTCGCAACGTTATATTCGAAATGCATTTGCTTGATCTACCGATCTATCATCACTATTCCAAAGAAGGGAAATGTGGAGCGGCACTTTCAGACTGTTCATAAAAACTAGGACACTCATTCATACATATATTCTGTGTGCGCATGCGCGCGAGCACGTGTACTATTTTTAATGTAGGTCGATCATTTTGACTTGGGTTATTTGAAAAGTAGCTAGCAAAGCGAAAAAGTGTGGGTACCCTGTATTAAGCCATCAATGTGAAACTCCCACTTCACACATAAAGTTCTTTTGAAAGTTCTTCTATGAGACTGGGTTTGTCACTGCTGTTAGAAAGCTGCACTGCCATATTTTCTCCACATAGCATCAGACTGAACATTATTTAAAATAGAAAGCATACTAATAAGAAGGTGGGATAAATTTGATCCTTTTAAGATCTTTTTAACAGTCCAACAGTGGCATTTTCCAGTGAATAGATGTTGACTCCACTGTCACTTCAAATATTTCGCCATAGCAAGGTCAAAGGTCAAAGTGTTTATTTGTCATATGCACAGTTAGGAAATGTGTTTCCCTGTACAATGAAATTCTTACTTTGCTGTCCATATGAATGCCACAAAATACAAATGAAATATAAAGTAGATAAATAAGTAACACAAAATCTAAGGCACTTTAAGCAGCAAATGCAGCAATATAATAAAAATATATAAGAATATAATAAGAGAATGTATGCTACATGGGAGCAGCATGTGCAGCAGTCAACAGTCAATGTGCAGTTATGCATGTGCAAACTGAGAATGTAAACAGTACAAGTCGACAGTACATGACGTATTTCCTGGTAACCAACTCCTCAGCTGTTTAGAAGTTTGATGGCAGAAGGAAAGAAAGAGTTTTTCAGTCTAGTGGTCCTGCATTTCACACTTCTGAACCTCCAGCCAGAGGGTAGGGAGGCGAACAGTCCGTGCTGGGGGTGGGTGGGGTCCTTGAGGATGGAGGCAGCTTTCCTACATACCCTGCAGTGGTAAATGCTCTGCAGAGAGGGCAGTGGAGTCCTGATGATCTTCTCCGCAGTCTTTACCACTCTCCGCAGGCACTTGCGGTCCATAGCAGTAGTGCTGCCATAACAGACAGTGATGCGTCTGGTGCTCTCAATGATGCAGCTGTAGAAGTTGCTGAGGATCCTAGGCAACATGCCAAACCTCCTCAGGAAGCACAGTTGTCATTGGGCCTTCTTGACCAGTTGTGTGGTGTTAAGTGTCCAAGTGAGGTCCTCACTGATGTGGATGCCCAGGTATTTGAAGCTGCCCGCCCTCTCCACTTCGACCCCCTGATGAACAGTGGCTGATGAGATCTCCTTCCTCATGTCCGCTATCATCTCCTTCGTCTTGTCCGTGTTGAGGCTGAGATTATTGTCCTTGCACCATGACACCAAATCAGCAACTTCCCTCCCGTAGGCTGCTTCATCCCCACCAGTGATGCGACCTATCACTGCGGTGTCGTCCGCGAACTTTAGGATGATACTGTTTTTGTGGGAGGCGACACAGTGGTGGGTGAACAGGGTGTAGAGGATGGGACTGAGGACACATCCCTGTGGGGCGCCAGTGTTCATAACAATGCTGGCTGAAGTCCTATTACCAATAATGTGCTTTCACCATAGGAATCATTTTTTATTCTATTTTAGATTTTAAACTCATTTCCACCTATTGTTTGTGAATAATCAACATCGTGCAAATATATAACATTTTGAAAAGCCAAGGTGACTTTGAGGATTAAAACAGTGGCCATATGGTCTATCCACCCCACAACAGCAGTCCTCAGGTTACTTCTTAGTCAGAATGGTGGTCCCTGGGTCACAGGTAGTTGAAAACCCCTGGTTAATTAGATTCATCACCTTAAAAGGAAATTTGATCCTGTGAGTTCATTTTAAAATATCTGATAAGAGGAATGTGGTTTTGTTACCTCGTGTTTGCAGTAAATTAACATAAAAGAGCTTTTTCTGTTTTTCCCTTGAGCATTGTATTCACAGCACATATGGTTTAGTAAGTAAGTAAGTATCTGCTGCTTGTTTAAATGCAAAACACAAGCAGGGCGGATAAAGCATTACTCATCCTAGTGCAAAGTATTTTTTCTGACGCTTTTCAAAAATGTATTTCAAATATTCAGATATAAACAGAGCCAATCTGGGG